>NC_077226.1:2500-21310 GCF_024763615.1 Phlebotomus papatasi | reverse complement strand
ATTGTATTTTTTCCGAATATAAATAACGGAATGCGTACTTAGAACAGAGGCGGGCAAGAACCGTTGAAACCGAATAAACGTCAATGGTCAAAACGCTACTAAAACAAACTTTTTTTTGACGTTTATTCGGTTTCAACGGTTCTTGAACACCTCTGATTTAGAAGATATTTCACGTACTTTATTTTATTAAAGTGGCTTTAATATACCACAATGATATTATTAATAATATCTATTAAATACATTTCATGGAAAATCTTTTAAAATATCTCGAGAAATGATTAAAAACGTTGTTATAGCGAAAATATCTCGTCAAAAACCCCCAATTAAAGTGGATAAACCAATGACTGGGATTAGATTTGTCTCTGCTGATAGAACCTTTTCATTAATTTTAGTTTTACTGTAATGTTGATAATTTAAAATTTTACAAAGTGTTAGAAGAAAATGTATAAAATATCCCTGGGTGACCAAGCGCAGTCAATCTAATTCTGAACAGAGAAGTTTACAAAGATTAGTTAATTGCCAAATAATTGATTACAAATTGTTTAAAACAAAAAACCAGAAGATTGTAAAATATTTTAGAATAGTATTTCTAAAAAAAAAAGTATATTGAAGTAATATTTTATTTCCGAAAAGGCAGTTTATATGGTTTCTGGCTGTAACTTTAATCAGTGAACTTCGACAGTTCTTACTATTCTTTGTATTTTCTTATCTAAATTATTATATTCTTTACATCTTTTTTAATAATATTTTTGAATCTGACGTTTTTTTTTTACTTTTTCGCGCGAAGTGAATTTTTCGCGGATTTTCATGGGGCGCGAATTTCATCGCGGATTTTTGCGTGACGAGTTTTTTTCGCGGATTCTCGCGGAGCGCGAAATTTTTCTCGGATTTACGTGGGCGCTCGAATTTTTCCGCGAGGCGTGTAGTTTTTCGCGCGAAGTGAATTTTTCGCGGATTTACGTGGGCGCTCGAATTTTTCCGCGAGGCGTGTAGTTTTTCGCGCGAAGTGAATTTTTCGCGGATTTACGTGGGCGCGCGAATTTTTCCGCGAGGCGTGTAGTTTTTCGCGCGAAGTGAATTTTTCGCGGATTTACGTGGGCGGGCGAATTTTTCCGCGAGGCGTGTAGTTTTTCGCGCGAAGTGAATTTTTCGCGGATTTACGTGGGCGGGCGAATTTTTCCGCGAGGCGTGTAGTTTTTCGCGCGAAGTGAATTTTTCGCGGATTTACGTGGGCGCGCGAATTTTTCCGCGAGGCGTGTAGTTTTTCGCGCGAAGTGAATTTTTCGCGGATTTACGTGGGCGGGCGAATTTTTCCGCGAGGCGTGTAGTTTTTCGCGCGAAGTGAATTTTTCGCGGATTTACGTGGGCGCTCGAATTTTTCCGCGAGGCGTGTAGTTTTTCGCGCGAAGTGAATTTTTCGCGGATTTACGTGGGGCGCGAATTTCATCGCGGATTTTTGCGTGATGAGTTTTTTTTCGCGGATTCTCGCGGAGCGCGAAATTTTTCTCGGATTTACGTGAGCGCGCGAATTTTTCCGCGAGGCGTGTAGTTTTTCGCGCGAAGTGAATTTTTCGCTGATTTTCTCAGAGCGTGTATTTTTCGTGTGTAATGAATATCTTCGCGGATTCTCACGGCTCGCTGACAAAGGCCTCTAAACGGACCTAAAGTTGATGCCTCTATCTATAATTTCCGAGATAATCGATTTTATAGATTTTTAGACATGTTTTTTGCATTTCTCATTTAATTTTCTTTATTAATAATGATAGTAATTTACATGAAGTTTAAGAATTATTAAACAATATTTGCATTATTTATTTATAAATATCATTCGAGTAATCCAAATTTTGTTTATTTTTTTCTTGTTTTTTTTTTGCAGTCATCATGGAAAAAGTTCTGCGAACCTGTCAAGTTGATACAATTTACTTGTTGATCCGGGACAAAAAGGGCAAGGATATCCATATGAGAGTTGAGGATATTTTCGATGATGTCCTGTATGATCGACTTCGGGAAATTCAACCGAAATTTCGTCATAAAATCCATCCAATTGCTGGAGATTGTGCCCTTCCTGGCCTTGGAATATCATCGCATGATCGTACCATTTTGACAAAATCTGTTCATATTGTTTTTCATGTGGCTGCAACTGTTCGTTTCGATGAGAAACTCAATATTGCCATGGGTATCAATGTCAATGGTACACGGGAAATATTGAATTTGTGCCGGGATATTCATCAATTGCAGGCACTTATTCACGTATCGACAGCCTATGCTAATTGCAATCGGCCGGATATTGATGAAAAATTCTACTCATGCAGAGTACCGGCTGCTAAGGCCCTTCAAATCTACGATGCACTGGATGAACAAATTCTTGAGACCATTGGAAGCCAGTAAGTTATGCAAATTCGAATGTATACAAAGGATTTAGGGGGGGGGGGGATATTAATCGAAAAATCGTGTACACCACTTCCAGCACTTCCTAAATTTGTATAGATAACATCAAAGACTTCCACACTTCCGGAAGTGCCATAGGTGATTTCTAGCACTTCTTGCACTTCTAAGTACTTCTGACCTTTTAATTTAAAAGAAACGACTAAAATCTTATTTGAATATTCTTGAATAGTTGTATTATTATTTTTCATTCTTTTGGATATCTAAAATTTCTATTGGAAGACTTATTTTCTATATTAATCTGGAAAAGTTATTCATGCGGAATTACTCTGAAAACTTCAGTATTATAATAAATTCACTTTTTTCACAAAGAACAAATATGTAAAATAAAAAATAGAATTGAGAAGAAAATATGAATCAACAAATTCGCATAGAAACAAACAGTGTATCATCACTTAACTATTTTTTTTTTAATTAAACAAAACCTAAATGTCTATTTTCTATTTCTCATCGCTTTATTCAAAGCTAACTATTATCTCATTTTTTTTTTTTTTTTTTGAAAATTTCAAATTATTTTTATTGCTAGTTTGTTAGTTTTGATATTCCAGTGCAACTCAAATATTGTTGAAAAAATCGCTAAGAGTTTTATTTACAATATTCTTTTCTTTAATATACTATTATTGTTTAAAAAAAAAAGTAGGGTAAATTGGTACATTTTGGAAACAGGCACATTTTGGAACCTAATCTGGGTGTTTTGGAATGCATCATTAATAAATCGCTTAAAATCGTGTAAATACTTGTTTCCGCTTAATTTTTTAGTTGTATTTGAGTAATTTAGCTTTTTACGTACCAGTTATACATAAAACTTCTCAAATTTGATTTAATTTAAAGTGCAAAATACGCGCGAACATTGACAGTGTACCATCCCACTTTTCACAAAATCTTTAGTGTGGTCAATTTTGTCGAAGTCAACACAAAAAGTGCTAACATTTTTTCACTATTTAATCCGCTTTATCAGTGAAATTTAGAAGTTATTGTATAAAAGAACGAAGTTTGGACTTTCTATTCGAAGGTTAGTAAAAGGATTCAGTGAAATGTTTTCGCATTTTTAGTGAAAAAAGCGAATTTACAAAAGTAAACAATCCAGTGCTTTTTGGAAAGCAAAAACTCTTTGCGTCATTTTCTATTTTCTTGAAATTCAGATGCCAAGAAAGCCTTCAAAAGGCAAACCATACACTCAGGATGATGTGGAGAAGGCTCTGGAAGCATTCAGGAGTGGAAAATCTATAATCGAAGTATCAAGAGAATTCAATGTACCAAAAACAACGATATTCAACAAACTGACTGGAAAGTGTCCTGTTAAATGCCGCACTGGTCCACCCACAACACTTACTCCCGGGCAGGAGCAGGAGCTGGTGCAATGGATTTTGGATTGTTCTGATCATTGGCATCCAATAACTAAAGAGCAAGTGTTGGATAGCGTGGAAATGATGTGCAAGTTTTTCAAGATTCCCAATAACTTCAAAAATGGAAGACCAGGTTATGATTGGTTCAGAGGCTTTATGAAGCGACACCCAGAATTAAGTCGCCGTTATCCTGAGAGATATACTATGCGAAGAGCCAGCGTTACTCAAGAAAATGTGAGGAATTGGTTTAGACATGTAGGAGATTACCTGGAGCAAAATAATCTTAAGCATCTTCCTCCCAATCGCGTATTTAACTGTGACGAGAGCGGCTTCTTTTTGGCTCCTAAAGGTGAAAAGGTTTGTAACAAAGTGTTTGGACAAGGATGATAGAACAATATTCACGAGAGATTGCATTCTATTTTGCAGGTTCTAGTAAGAAGAGGTGATCGTGTTGCGGGGAAAATAATAACTTCTGAAGAGAAAGATTGCGTGACGGTTCTTTTCACTATTTCCGCATCGGGACAACTAGCACCACCCATGGTTGTACACCCTATCAAGAAGTTTACAATAGACATCGCAAGCAATAATGCTGATGGATGGGTGGTAGACAAAACGGATTCAGGGTGGATGACTAGCATCCTTTTCTTTGAATACGTCGCCAATCATTTCTACCCTTGGCTGCAGTCACAAGGGATCGAATTACCGGTAGTGCTGTATCTTGATGGGCACTCATCACATGTTACCTTGGAACTCAGCAAGTTTTGCAGAGAGAAAGGGATAGAATTAATTCGTCTCTATCCTAATGCAACCCACTTAATGCAGCCCCTGGACACTGCATTTTTTGCTCCACTTAAAATTCAATGGACTAAAGCTTTGTGCAAATGGAAGATGTCGAATGATTGGACAAAATTGAAACGCAGATCAGTCGCAAAAATTCTAGTTGAAGCTCTGAAGCACTTAAATCTGAAAGGCATTGCAGAGAATGGATTCAGGGGATGCGGGTTATTACCCTTTAATGCAGACGCCATAAAGAGGGAGAAGTTTCTGAATAAAAATGAATTATTTGAAGATGCAGGAGTGAACGAAACGGCAGAAATTGATGTGGATGAAGAGCCAATCCTGCCTGCCGATTATTATGAAGCAACTCTTAAAGCTTTTGAAGTACATCTTTTACCCACCACGTTAGAGATGTTTAGTAAGTGTGACGAAAATGATTTTTGGGATGGTCCTTTAGAGAAGGAAGGCTTGTTTCAATACTGGCAAAAAATGAAGCGTATGTACGATAAAGCAAGATCTCCGCAGATTGCTCTAATTTCTGATACAAAATGAATCCTCTGTGGACATCAGTGATGCACCAATTGTGCTTTGTGATAATGAAGAGCTAGCAATGTGGAATCAAGAGAGGGATATCAGTTTGATGTCTTATGAAGACAATTCAGACCTACATCAGTCCACTAGTGCACCGGATTCTGTGGCACATGTCTCAGAAGTTAGTTCATTCTCACATCAGTTTACCAGTCCTATTTCCGGGGAATTGCAAGACCCAGTAGAACAATTACAAGTCACAAAATATTTAAGAGAATACGTATATTATCCGAAGAATCTTCCAATGAAAGACAATGTGACTCAATCCCAAGCATCATCATGCCTTACTAATCCGCAAATTATCGCCACTCTTCAGGAAAAGGAAGATAAAAAAAAGCAACTGATTGAAGAGAAGGAGAAAAGAAAGGAAGAAAGAGAATTAAAAAGAAAGCTTAACGCGGAAGTAGCAGAAAAAAAGAAGAGACTGAAAATGTCAAAGAAATTAATTATTTAATTAATTAATTAAATAAATACCCCTAAAAGACTCACAAAAAACGTAAGAAATACTAATATGTGATAAAATAATAAATAAAAATACTGTGATAAAAACACATGAAATAAAATTTTTAAAAGAAAATTTCTTTATTAATTTTTTTGGTTAAATTTGCTCCAGTGAGTGGACTAAATGCACAATAATACGCCTTGTTCAAAAATACCCACATTTAGTTCCAAAATACCCATATCGTTCCAAAATGTACCATTTTTACTTCTTTATACTTTTTGCTATTTTATACAAAAAATTATGCATTTTTCAGTAATTTTCGAAAGTATTCTAATTCTTGATAAAATAAAGAATATAAATATTAATTTCAACAAAATCAAAAATAATTTAGGAAGTCAATAATGTGTTTGAAAGTTGAAAATGCTAAAACCCGGTCCAAAATGTACCAAGTTACCCTAATTGGGAAAAATTCGTATAATTTTCTATTTTTATTAGGTACATGTTTATAATTTAAACCCAGTAGAAGTACTACCGTCAGTACACTCAGAGAAAAACGTGATTCAATTAATCAAAAATTGATAAATGCTAACACGCCGGTCGTGTTAAAACAGCCAATCAACAGCCGTGGTTGTTTTTTTAACAAAAATGTTAAATATAATCACGTTTCGGAAAAGCCACTTTTTGTCACAAAAGTGCTATATTGCAACACGCGTGATAACATACGTGATATTTTGGAAAGAAAAATCAAGCACGGCCGTGATTATCGACGTGATATTTTGTTAGTATTTATCACGAACACCCATTTGCCCCAAAATGTTAATCATGGACATGTTAAATGGTATTATGCCGTGTTATTATTTATCAAATCGCTATATTGCCCCAAAATGTGAATCACGGATGTGCTAAACAGTATCAATCAGTACTACCATTTGGTACATGTATTATTTTCATTATTAGGCAAATTAGAAATTTAATAAATGGTGACATGGTTAGAAACTACTTTGCACGTCCGCGATTTACATTTTGTGGAAAAATTGCGATTTAATAAATAGTAACACGGCATGATACCATTTAGCACATGCGTGATTAAAATTTTGAGGTAAAATAGAGATTTGATAAATAGTAACACGGCGTAATATTAACACATCTGTGTTTAACATCTCGCTGCAATTTAGGGTTTTGTTAAATAGTAACACAGCGTGATATCATTTAACACGTCCGTGATTAATATTTTGAGGCAATTTAAGATTTAGTTAAATAGGAGCGCGGCGTGATTCTATTTAGCACGTCGGTGTTTAACATTTTGGTTCAATATGAGGATTTGTTAAATATTAACACGGCATGTTCCTATTTAACACGTCCGTGATTAACATTTCGAGACAATATAAGGATTTGTTAAATATTAACAGGGCGTGTTTCTATTTAACACGTCGGTAATTAACATTTCGCGGAAATTTGAGGATTTGTTAATAGGACACGGTGTGATACCATTTAGCACGTCCGCGATTAATATTTTGGGGCAATTTGTATATTTATTAAAAAGGAACACGGCGTGTTTCTATTTAACACGCCCGTGTTCGAATCTTGGAGTCAATATATTTCATTTTTTGATAAATAGCATCATGCTGTGTTTCTATTTATCACTGACGTAATTTGTTTAATTTGTATCACGGACGTGTTAATATATATTACAAATATATTCATATTTATCACTTTTTAAAATATCACGAAATCACGCCTATTGGTTGATTTCAATCACGCGTGCTTTTCTCTGAGTTTATATGTGTAAAGTCACCCGCATTCATGGAAATCAATATTGCTAATTTAAATGTCAACATAACTCTTTTTTTTTTAAATCTAATTTTTAATATTGAAAAAAAAAACTTGATTGCAAGAATTATTTCAAATATACCGTTTTTCGGTAACTAACAAAATGAACATAAATATCTAGATTTATTGATAAACAATAAAAAAAAAACTAATCTGTGTTTAATTTTTTAACATACATAAATACTCATGATTAAAGTTTTGTTATGTGTTACTTTAAACAGAACACTTATAAAAGCATTTGACGTTAATTTGAACAAGATATAGTATAATAAAAAAAAATAAATTAGGAATTCCCTACCAATCAATGGCCAAAAGTTTTAGATTAAAAAACTCACGGTTTTAGACTTCATAGTTCTAAAAATATCTAAAATTCTACCAAGAGTATTAACAGTATTATTTCAATCTTTCTGTTTAAATCATCGTCTACAAAAAAATTAATATTTTAAAGAATGTAAAAAGGGCATTTTCTATATGAACCATGATATATTTGGTCTCAAAAGATGCGAAAGCCCAGTTTATCATGAAAGTGCCATGTTTCTAAAAAAAAATAGACTTCGTTTTATGATGAAAATGTTATTTTTGAAGACGAAAAAGTTCGTAATAAAAAATATATTGGCGAATTAAAGCACAAAAGTACAAGAATCAATTATAATTATTGCAGATTCTGTTTTACAGTAGTTACTTTGGTCGTTGTGTCAAAAATAATATTTCGGAATTTGAATCATAAATATTGTGTAATAATTATTATTTATATTTTTTTTTAAATATTCTAATATCTCCATATTTTTCATTTTTTTTTAATTCTTATTTTTTTCTGAAAGTTGTAGGATAAATTAATATCCTGTAATTTAGTTCTAGTTATTCCCAATAGTTTTCAGTAGCAAAACCATCTCAAAGAATCGACTACTCGAATACTTTTCAACTGAAAATCGTAATTTTAAATTTAAATTTTTGGAAGGCATTCAATTAGATAGATAGATTGTATAGGGAGCATGGTACGATCTGTGGGCTGCAGACACCTAGGCTCTATTTGAGCCCCTTATATCTACCCAACAAACCTTACTCCAATTCTTTTAAAACCTGGCTGAACTGCAGAACATCCTGAGTTGTCGTTCTTTTGATATCCTCCAGTGTCAGCACTTCTTTCTTAAAGATTTTAATTCTCTGGCTTTTGGAGAGATTTTCCTATTGTTTTAGTTGGGAAAGGAGAAAAGACCAGGAATAATAACAAATCCTGCACTTAAGAGCAGCTCAAAAAGGTTTTGGAAGCCTTTCTTCGCGGTTTCACTTACACTGTTTGTCTCCAATTAGGAACTTTCCCTTGTCTCCATTTGGATTAATTTGTTTCCAATTGCAGCATTTTCCACTCGTGTATTTTTCTTGTATTTAAGAAGTTTTCAAATTATATTTAAAGAATTTTCACTAAACAGTAACATTCTAGAAGAGTCAAGGAGCAAATTTATGTAATTCTCTTCAGAAAAAATATGAACTAAATGTGTTGAATCTTCTGTCAAAGTTAAAGCGTCTGGAAATGGTTTTGAATTAGGGCATTTACCCTACATTAAGTTGGTTGCATGTTTTGATCATTTCAAATTAGTTTTTTTTAAATGAGGCAACAAACTTTTGATTTTTCAAAAATGACCAACTTTTGGAAAACAATTATTTTTGATATGAAATAAAATTAATTATTATTTTTTTTTTTGAAAAATATAAATAATATCTATGGATTACAGGTAACTCATCTGCAAAAAGGAAAATTTGTAAAAGTAATTTTTTCTATAATTTTTTTCACTTGATTTCTCAAACATGCATTTAGGCAACAAACTATTGACACTCACTGTATTTAGGAAATAAAAAAAAATTAGTGTTTTTTTTTTGGTGCCCCGTGTCTGGTGGTGCCCGAGTTTCCCCTAGTCAATTATTCTAAGGTCCAAATTGAATATTGATAAGAAAAAAAGCAAAATTGCTGTTACTAATATAAAAAAAAACATTAATATTATAATTGTGGTAATGCGTGATAAATTTATAGTAAAAATTGCCATAATTATAGTAAACATCTCAATAAATATTTAGGTATATATCAAATTGAAGTACAGTGGGACCTCGATAGAGTCAATCTCCAATAGAGTCAACAGCTATTTTACTGCTCGAACTCAAATAGAGAGCATTTACACTACCGTTCAAAACATTAAATACACTCTTCGTAAGTTTTCAATACACCTGGTTTGGACCGGGAAAACGCTGTAATACACAGTTATATTGACTGAAATACTTTCATATATAAACCTAAGAATAGTTTCAAAGAAAATTTGAGAAAATACATGCACTAAAAAAATATATATTAGATGAGATCATATATTCTGTCAGTGTTATGTTATGATGTTATATTATGATACAAATTCGAGACTGTAGGGTAGCGGCATTACTTATGGCCAGTCTATACTTGTGGCCACCTCGGAGATATCTTCAATCTTTTCCCGCAAATTAATTTCGAAGAACTACAAAATTAGATATATTTGATGCGCTATCATTAAATGCAACTTTTAAACTGATTTATTTTTATATTTCTGTAAAATTTTAATTATTTTCTGAAAATTCTATTTCACTGATGCGCCAGACGGTCAAATATACATTAAATCGTTAAGAAATTTACTAAAGATCTCACAATGTGTATTGACTAAATTTTATATGTTCAATAAAAAATATTATAGTACTATTTTTCAAAATTTCGTTCAAAAATTCAAATCGCTGAGGTGGTTGCCAAAAGACTGAATATATTTCCAACAGTATCTACAAATAATGCATCACATAGTACAATATGGAATGCTGATCGAGCATTCCACTACATCACCCCCTTTTGGAGTATGATCTTTACAATTTGGTTTTAGAATACATAAATTTTGAATTTTGATTTTTTTTTGTTTGAATTTTGAATTTAGTATTTTCTTTTTTCTTTTACATTCTGTATACAGTATTTCCCCCTTTTTTTGTTTTTTTTTTGTTTTTGAAGTTATAATGGTAGATATAATTTTTCTTAATATTTAAGTAACTATAAACCTTTTTTTTAAGTTAATATTTCTTATCTTGAATTTAGTAATTACTTATAAATCAACTTTTCAAATGTTAATGTGTTTATTTTTAATTATAACTATTAGTACTTGAGGCCTCAATTACTGTATTATTTAAAAAACTTTAATCTATTATTATGAACTATAATTTCTTTACCATTACTTAGATTTCTGAGTTTACTATTGACGCCTAGTCTATTTATTATTATATATGGGCCTGTATAAGGACTTTCCTGCTTAGTCCGACCTTCATTGGTAACTAAAACTAGATCATTGATTTTAAAGTTAATTATAGAAATTGGTTCTTTTTGTGTTCTTTTTAATTTTTCTTTCATAAGAAATTCCTTTGCTTTTTCGTGCGATTTTTGTAAGCGAAACTTTAATTCACTAACATATGCATCGTAATTATATATTGGTGTCGAGAAGCGATCATCAATATTTAGGGATGTCAGTTTCCCAAAAATCAATTGAAAAGGGGTGTAATTAGTGTCTAAATGGGGCGTATTATTGTAGGCAAATACAAAATAAGGTATCCACACATCCCAATCATCACAATCGCTAAAAGATAGTAAATATGAGTTTAAAACTCGGTGCATTCTTTCTACACTACCTAGCGTTTGGTGATGATAGGGAGTGGATCGTGAATGGTTTATGTGCAATAGCTCGCAAATGCTGGTAAAAGTTTCGTTTACAAACTCACGTCCTAAGTCTGTTTTGAGTGTTCTAAAGTGACCGAATTTTAAAATAAAGTTTTCAACTATGGCTTTCGCTACTGTGTGGCTTTCTTTATTTGGTAAGGGTATTATTTCAATAAACTTGGAAAGTTCACACTGTAACGTTAGCGCATACTTGTTACCGTTTGATGTTTCATGTAACGGGCCTACTAGATCTGCTTGTATCGTCTCAAAACTAGAACTTGGAGTTTCCGTTATTTGCAAAGGTTCCTTAACGTGTCTATGAATCTTATTTGTGGCGCATTGTATACAAGCTTGTACGTAATCTCTAACCATTTTGCGCATTCCCTTCCAAACGTAAAAATTTTTTATTCTTTTCATAGTCTTGGCTATGCCAAAATGTCCTCCGGTGGGCGTATCGTGAAATTCGTTGATCAACTTAAGCATTTCGTTTTTATTGGTAATTACCTTAGGAGGTGCGTAAAGAGCGATTTTTAGTGGATCCACTTCATTTCGTTGCAACGATTCATAAAATGTTTTAAATTCTCTTACACTTATGTATGAGAACAATTTATCATCCATTGAAAATGCTACTCGAAAGTCGGCATTCTTTTGTTTCTTTATTATATTCTTTATAGAATTAAAGATATCGCCCAAATATCTTTTTATATCCTCCTGAGTGCACTCGATTTTTAAAATGTTATTACTCTTTACTTTATGTCTTTCGATCAAAATCGAAGACTTGCTCGCAAAATTTAAATCTTTAATTGAGAACTCAACACGTGTTAAATTTTTTATTTCTGACAATGATTGACATATCCAAACTAAAGGGTCTACAAAAGGCATTGTTTCTGACACTGGGGCTTTATTTGACGAAATGGGCTCTTTTTTAGCCATTGCCCTGGTTAATACATTTACGTCATGTTCTACTGGAATAAGTGATTTTAATTCTTCTGAAGAAATAATAATTCTGCTGAGGGCATCAGCACAATTTAAATTACCAGGACGATAGACTACATCAAAATCATAATCCATCAACTCAAGTCGAACATTATTTAATTTAGAAGATAGTGAACGATTTGAAAAGAGACCGACTAACGGTCTATGGTCCGTAACTAGAGTAAACCGTTTCCCGTAGACATATGGATGGAAGTACATGATAGCCCAATGCGCCGCGAGAAGTTCCTTAATAATTATAGGCTTTTTCAACTCATGTTTATGAAGGCTCTTACTCGCAAATGCGATCGGTTTGTCAGATCCAATCTCCCCTTGTGACAATACTGCACCATACGCGAATTGAGAACTGTCAGTGGTTATAATTAATTTTTGGTTATCATCCGGGTAGGTTAAAATTTCAGGAGACATTAATTTTGCTTTTAATTCTTCGAAAGCGTCATTGCATTCTTTACTCCAATTAAAAATTACGTTTTTTTTTGAAAGATGATATAGTGGGGCCGAAATTTTTGCAAAGTTTTGAACAAAACGCCGATAATAATTGCAAAATGATACAAAACGGCGTACATCATCCGCATTTTGTGGTGTAGGGTAATTTTTTATTGCGTGAAATTTTTTAGGATCGGGTAGAATTCCCTTATCCGTTACAAGATGGCCTAAATAGGTAACCTCTTTATTCAAGAATGAACACTTCGCCGGATTGAGTTTAAGATTATACTTTCTAAGTCTTTCAAAAATTTTAATCAAATTTTCGTTATGATGCTTGACATTACAGCCAAACACAATAACATCATCAACATATAAGAAAGCACAATCTGGCGAGAGTCCTGATAAAGCTATTGATAACATTCTCTGGAAACTGTTAGCGGATATTTTAAGTCCGAAAGGAAGTCTTTTAAAATGATAGTGATTTGATCTTGAAGTGAATGCAGTTAAAGGGCGTGACTCTTCATCGAGTTCAATTTGGTGAAATGAATTTTTTAGGTCTAAAGTAGAAAAGTATTTTGCCCTTCCCAGTTCATCTAAAATTTCGTCTATTCGGGGTAGCGGAAACTTATCCCCCATTATTCTTTTGTTTAATTCTCTAAAATCTACGACGAGACGCCACTTTTTCGAAGAATCTATGGATTTCTTAGGTACCAAAAGCAATGGAGAATTATAACTACTGACAGATGCTTCAATACAGTCCTGTTTTAAAAGTTCATCTACTTGTAAATTAATTTCAGGAAGTTGTGTCTTTGGTACACGATAATTTCGGATAAATACCGGAGATGTATCAGTTAATGAAATTTTTTGTTTGTAAAAGTTATTTACTGTTAAATTATCATTTTCTAAACAAAAAATATCGTGGTATTTTATACAGATATCTATAATACTTTCCAATGCAAAATCTGGTATTGTGCTCAAATTTAACTCTTTTAAAAGTTGTTTAATGCGTTCATCTTTAGTATTTTTCAAGGAATTAACCGAGGCATTCTTTATATTAAAAACATGGTATGCCGAAAGAGGTTCTAGTTCTGGTGTAAAATCTTTAATTACTACTTCCTCTTCATTTGTGTTAATTAATTTTATATAAGCAGTACCTCGAACGATACTGTTAGCAACAAAGACACCTTCCTGGATCTCTTTGGACAAAATTACTGAATCTTCATCTATTAATGTTTCAATTTTTCTTATAATTTCGCATCGGGGTGGAATTACTATAACATTTTCGTCAATATGATTGTAAATAGGTATCGTAATTAAACAGTCATGTAAACAAATTTTTAAAATCCAATTTTCAAAATCTAATGAACAACCATATTTTATCAAAAAATCTCTACCTAAAATCACATATGGTGTAATAGGAACATATTCATCAATAATTTGGAAATCATGATTTAATTTTATTCCGGAACCAAAGTCTAACGCCAAAGAAGACACACCAATTGTTCGAAATTTTTCACGTGATATTCCTTTTAGTAAACAAAATTTTGATACATTTATTTGTACATTTCTAGCTAGATGTGCTTTACATATTGAAATATCAGCACCGCTGTCAACCAGAACAGTGACAGGGTGACCATTTAGTTTGATTTTAATAAAAGTGCCATTAGATATATTTAAGCAATAGCAATTTGATTCAATAATTTTGTCTTGGACTGTATTTTTTATTGATGTTGCGTATAATGCTCTGGTATTTCGTGAACAATTATAGACGGATTTTGCTGGTGTTCCGTTTCTAAAAAATGAACATTACGCGAATTATTATTTTGTCCATTACGGGAAGAATTTTGTGAATAATATTGATTTCCCGATTGATTGTAGTTTCGTCCTCGATTGTTATTATTATTAGAACCGCCATTGTCTTGTCTATAGTTTCCACGTCCGGATCCAAAACCGCCTCTCGTATTACCACGAAAAGATCTTCCACGGTTAGAATTTCCTCGACCTCGGGACGTGTTGTTATTAGAAAAATTGCCACGAGATTTATTAGATCCTCTACCCCTTTGATGTTTGCCACCACCACGTTTATAGGTGTAAATTTTTGCTTCTTGAGGGGTGGTCTCTGATTCTACCGCAATAGACGAGGCACAGGATAGTGTTTTAGGCCGGGCAGCTCTGACAACAGTTCGCACTGGTTCATTTAGACCAGCTGTAAAAGCAAGTAAGCCCAGTTCATCATTTATTGATCGAATAACTGATGAATTATTCGTATCGCGATTAGAAATTTGAACATCATTAAGCTCGGCTACTAAAGCTTCCATTTCTTCACTAAACTTTGCAACCGATCGATTTCCTTGCTTCAGTTTATTAATATCGGAAGTTATTTTTTGAACTGTGCGCCCAGATTTAAAATTATTAAGGAGTAGATCCCTAAATTGTGCTACGGTCTTTGGCTCGTCATTACCTACAAGCTTGTTTTTTGCCTTCTGAGAAATGCGGGTACGAAAAACAAATTTTAAAAATTTCTCTATTTTAGCATCGTCTCTCAAATCTTCACTCATAAGCTCTACAAGTTCAACAAAATTATGGAGCTTTTCTTGAGTCCCGTCGAACTCAGGAACAACTTTCAATATTGAAACTACGTTAAATTCACCCATTTTTGTATCAGAAATATTATCCGGTTTTTTTGAATCAACAACATCTAATTGTTCAGGCTCACAATAATTGTCATCATCACTAGATTAATTGGAACCCGTGAGTGGTTTAACTTTCAAATTTGATAAAAGTAATTTAACTCTTTTTACAGCATCAATAAATGCTAACTTTTGGTAATTTAATTTAACTTTTTCAGTTTCCGTGCAATCAATCAAACTTGATAAATAGTAATCCGAAAAAGATTCTTCTATTAGTCTAATTTCTTCTTGTTTAGATTCAATGAATTTTTTAGTTACTGGCCTATTTGGATTTTTCTTCAACAAATTTTCTAATTTTTCAATCGACTTTAGCGGCATAATTAAAATTTAATTAAAAACTCACGATGAGTCCCATGCTGTATCCAATAGTTGGCATTTTACAGTGGTGTTTTACCCTCTTCAGCAATCTGCAAAGTTCACCTTTGGAATTGCATGGTTTCAGCTGAGTTGAAGAATCATGCACAAAATCAGTTGACGCTGCATTGAAGTTCAATCGTCGTGTGTGGGTAAACAAAATTCTCAGGTTTCGTCTGATGACGCAGATCGACAGTGCTGGAATGTGTTGACCAGTTGACTACATATGCGTTTCTGGCGCACGCGCTGTCAGCAAGAATGAAATTTAGCCGTTGACAAAATGCTTCTGGAATAAGATAGATTTTAGCAAATGCGTGAAATGAGTGAAGATTTGGATGCTGTTTTGTAGACTCGAAGATCATCATTCGGCGAATCTTATCGTTGAAAAGGCTTTTAGCCTGCCATTCTGGTGCCTATAGAGCTCCACCGGGTGTTCCATGAGTTGTCTGGATCGCCTCAGATTTGTTGTCCTGACATCTGGATGTTGAATGGCATTAAAATGATGATCATCGAGGCAGGATTTTCTTTTTACACATTTGTAATCACTTGAGGGTTAATCTCCTTTTGCAACTGTTTATTTAACCCTTTCACAATGTCCTTTTTCATTTTGTTGTACAAATAGTACAAAGCCACGGCAATCATCACTGTTAGGACAAGAACGAGGATATTTTCCAACATCCTAATTGCGCTGCCGAACATCTCCTCTCTTGGAGCACTTTCACTATTGTGGTCATTATTTATAACCAAAGTGTCTTTATCGATGGTGGGCTGATTGCTCGCATTGTTGCCCATTTTGTCCTTTTTTGGTTTAAACTGTTGCACTCATCATTCACTGAATAAAATCCACAAAAATTGATAGTTCTAAACTTTATAGCTGCACAGTTAAGACAAGTATTCATTAAAAAAAAAGAAAACACACAGGCAGGATCGCCATGTACTGAACTGGTGGAAAGTGATACTCATCGCTGAGGTGGTTGCCAAAAGACTGAATATATTTCCAACAGTATCTACAAATAATGCATCACATAGTACAATATGGAATGCTGATCGAGCATTCCACTACATATTGTCTTAGTAACTATACTTTCTTTTACCACTTGATTTTGATGATTTTTTAAACAAAAAATATAAAATAATGAAGAGGCCATAAGTTACCCAAGAAGCAAAATAGCTGCCTTATAGAACCAAGTATTAAACAAGTCTTTTAGTGCACTTTTAAAAGACTTAAAGTGCGAATTTTCTGTTGAAATTCCTATAGAAGCTCTTAAGATCCTTAAGAGTGCGCCACTTTACTTATAGTAATCTCAGTGATGGAACCAAGAGCGTTATAAGTAAATAAAGAGATTTTTGGTTCTATAGTACGTTACTTAAGGAATTCTACAAGACTATATTAAGAAAAAATTGTTTCTTGGGTATGACCAATTTTATTTACGGCGGGAAAATGAAATTAGTGCAGTGTTATACGAGAATATATTGAAATTAAACTGCACTAGAATTAAAATAAATGGATGGATGGAAATAAATTGAAATAATGTTAAAAAATATTAAGGAATAAAAAAGATATTTCTTACTTAATCTCGGAGAAATTTGCTGAAATTAGGGATTTTATATTTTTGGAAAATGACAAAAACCAACAAATGAAGCATTTAGAGTGATCGGAGCGCGATGTCTCAGATGAGCAAAATTGTCGTCCTAAGTGGTGCCTATCGTCTGGTATCAATGGATTTTTAATATTTTGTTTAGTTTATTTTATAAAAATTTTTAAAACCTCATTTTAAGACCAATGTTTTGGTAATTTTTAGAGAAACTCTAATTTTACACCCTGAAGGAGTGGTTTTACAAAGTTTTTTGTTATTAGCAAAGTTGAAGCATAACTAATGACCTTTCCAACGGATCCACATTTTTTAAGTTCCGTCTACTAGAACCTGAGATAGACCGGATAATGTAAAGCAAAGCAGAAAAAATATTTAACTATTAATTAAAAAAAATTGTGACGTATAGGAGAAAAACCAAAACCATATTCTTGATCAGGGGACTCGACTCTATCAAACGTACCATGTGGGACCTCTGAGACAAAAACCGTGTTGCATAGTGTTATGAGAAACTTGTCAAAAAATGATAAAAACATATGAAAGTGCGTAAAATGTTTTCTTTTTTTTTTGTATTAAAAGTATTTTATTACAAAGTTTGTTTTATATCATTTGAAATTGTGGCCATAAGTTATTCCACGAGTGGCCATAAGTTCGTAAAAGAGGCCACAAGTTATAAATTTTACATGGTTGGGAAAACCATACATTTTCCGGAGTTTGAGGAATTTTCTTAGTAAACTCATTTGAATATATCGAAAGAAACTACATGAAAGAAATTACTCTTAAAATTTTGCTTTAATTGGTCAAAAAGATCAACAGCTATGAGAAGATATGTCCTTAATGTGGCCATAAGTAATGCCTGCACCCTACAGAAAGGATAAATTGTGATTTTTTTTGTGTATTCTTGAGGTTATCCAAGGGTTGGCCTAACACCTATACGTACACCAAGGCCCTAGCTGAAGATCTGATTCGCAGTGAGGCTAAGGGACTGCCCGTTGCAGTTGTTCGACCGGCCGTTGTACTTCCGACTGCAGAAGAACCAATGCCAGGTTGGATTGACAATATGTACGGACCAACTGGAATGATGGTTGGCGTTGGAGCTGGTCTAATTCACGTCTGTCACGTCCACAAAGACAACAATGCCGAACTGGTGCCCGTAGACATGTGTGTCAATGCAATTCTGGCCATGGCATGGGATAGAGCTACCAGGGTAGATGATAATGACATTCCAATTCTCAATTTTGTCACAACTCCCAGCAATAAGTTCCGTTGGAGGCAGTACATAGACTATGCCTGGCAACATGGATCACAGGTTAGTACAGGAAACATCTCTTTTAAATTTTAATCCCATTTTTTAATGGTGATCCTTCCTTTAGGTGCCCATCCTGAAGAGTATCTGGTACACAGTTTTTACAACAACTGACTCCGAGATGATTTTTAGTCTTCTGTGGTTCCTCTACCACACTCTACCCGCCATCTTTGTCGATTTACTGTTGCGTCTTGTTGGCAAACGACCAAAAATGGTGGAAATTTACAAGAAAATCAAAAAATACAGCGATGTCATCTTCTTCTTCACTCACATGAAATTCACATTTAGCAGCAGCAACATGGAGGCACTGTGGCG
>NC_077225.1:6038160-6039160 GCF_024763615.1 Phlebotomus papatasi | reverse complement strand
TGGTACCCCGAATCTCTGTACAACATACTACCAAAATTTTTTTTTTTTTGCACAAATGCCTTTAAAATTTTTTGTTAAATGAAATTTTTTTGAAAATTTCATGAAATTTTGAAATTTTCATGAAATTTTGGAAATTTTGGAAATTTTCGTGAAATTTTCAGAAATCGTCAAAATCATTGAAAACAACATGAAAAACTCATTTCAAAATTTCATGAAATTTTGGAAATTTATGAAATTTTGGAAATTTTTGTGAAATTTTCAGAAATCGTCAAAATCATTGAAAACATGAAAAACTCATCAAAATTTCATGAAATTTTGGAAATTTATGAAATTTTGGAAATTTTTGTGAAATTTTCAGAAATCGTCAAAATTATTGAAAACAACATGAAAAACTCATTTCAAAATTTCATGAAATTTTGGAAATTTATGAAATTTTGGAAATTTTTGTGAAATTTTCAGAAATCGTCAAAATTATTGAAAACAACATGAAAAACTCATTTCAAAATTTCATGAAATTTTGGAAATTTTGGAAATTTTGGAAATTTTTGTGAAATTTTCAGAAATCGTCAAAATCATTGAAAACAACATGAAAAACTCATTTCAAAATTTCATGAAATTTTGGAAATTTATGAAATTTTGGAAATTTTTGTGAAATTTTCAGAAATCGTCAAAATCATTGAAAACAACATGAAAAACTCATTTCAAAATTTCATGAAATTTTGGAAATTTATAAATTTTGGAAATTTTGGAAATTTTTGTGAAATTTTCAGAAATCGTCAAAATCATTGAAAACAACATGAAAAACTCATTTCAAAATTTCATGAAATTTTGGAAATTTATGAAATTTTGGAAATTTTGGAAATTTTTGTGAAATTTTCAGAAATCGTCAAAATCATTGAAAACAACATGAAAAACTCATTTCAAAATTTCATGAAATTTTGGAAATTTATGAAATTTTGGAAATTTTTGTGAAATTTTCAGAAATCGTCAAAATCATTGA
>NC_077225.1:6030660-6033160 GCF_024763615.1 Phlebotomus papatasi | reverse complement strand
TATAGCATAGCTTGAGTGTTCCGTACTTCGTGCTGGCCTAATCATATCTTTTCACCGTCCGTTAAGACAACTAATCAGATACTTCAGCCAACACATTTACTCATACTTCCCAAACAAGCCCGACACATCTCAATCTTCAGAGCCAATCCTTATCCCGAAGTTACGGATCTAATTTGCCGACTTCCCTTACCTACATTATTCTATCGACTAGAGACTCTTAACCTTGGAGACCTGCTGCGGATATTGGTACGGTCTATTGAGAATGTTTACGTGGCCCTACCATAGATTTTCAAGGTCCGAGGAATGACATACCCGACACAGCAATAAACGCCATGCTCTTCTAACTCATTTACCATATCTCTCTTCGAAAGACTTCCATGGTAATACAGTTATGAAACAGAAAAGATAACTCTTTCGGTATGCTTCGACGGCTTCTCTATGGTAGCTTCTGTTGCCAGGATGAGCTTTAAACCTATAGAATATAGATATTACTCTATATCTATAGGACCCACAATAAACGTATACTCAATAGGTTACGGAATTGGAACCGTATTCCCTTTCGCTCAAAAAATATAAACCAAAAATTTATATTTTTTTATATGTTCAGCTTTCGCCTAGAGCTTAGGACCGACTAACCCGTGATCAACCACTGTTCACACGGAACCCTTCTCCACTTCAGTCATCCAAGATCTCATTCGATTATTTGCTACTACCACCAAGATCTGTGCCAATGGCGGCTCCATGTGGACTTACGTCCAACACTTCAAAGCACACCATTGTACCCTCCTACTCATTACAATTTCATATTATATACAATTGCTCATATATAACATCTATTGTAACGGCTATGTATAGGCAGACGACTTGAGCGCCATCCATTTTAAGGGCTAGTTGTTTCGGCAGGTGAGTTGTTACACACTCCTTAGCGGTTTACAACTTCCATGTCCACCGTCCTGCTGTCTTAAACAACCAACACCTTTCATGGTATCTGACATGAGTCGTATTAACATTTGGGCGCCGTAACATAGCGTTTGGTTCATCCCACAGCGCCAGTTCTGCTTACCAAAAGTGGCCCACTAAGTACAACTTTTATCTTAACCTCAAAGTATGACTTCAATCAAGAAAGTCGAGGTCTTACCCATTTAAAGTTTGAGAATAGGTTGAGGTCGTTTCGTCCCCAATAGCCTCTAATCATTCGCTTTACCGGATAAGATTACTCTTATATAATGTGCACCAGCTATCCTGAGGGAAACTTCGGAGGGAACCAGCTACTAGATGGTTCGATTGGTCTTTCGCCCCTATACCCAATTCTGACAATCGATTTGCACGTCAGAACTGCTTCGGTCCTCCATCAGGGTTTCCCCTGACTTCAACCTGATCAGGCATAGTTCACCATCTTTCGGGTCCTACCATGTATGCTCAAGGTACGATTTCATAAAATTTTGCAATTTTAATTATAAATCGCCCCGGGATGGAAATTTATCCATATATGTAATATATAATGGATAAATATAATCCCATTAACAGTCACGTTAATTTCGCTCTTGGGTTTTATTTCAAAATACTCTATTGTCTAACAAAAGTTTGACAATAAATCCCAATAACTTGCATACATGCTAGACTCCTTGGTCCGTGTTTCAAGACGGGCCCCGAAGGTATCTAAATCTTTGAGTGCACTGCCAATCAAATACATATAAATTATATATAATTACATATGCATGTTATATGATTGTTTTAAATCCGTCAGTCGAATACTATCAGAATTCTATTATGGATTTATCAAAATAACACATAATGATATTTATGATAAACAACCCATTACGAATTCTAGAGATAGACTCAAATATAGCAAAAAAGCATATATTTAATCTAACGGATTGCAGTGTCCTACTAGATGAAAAGTGCATACTAAACGATTAAGTTTAATATTGAATTTCATCCATCGGATAGATTAGATTCAACGGGCTTAACCCCTATACGGTTTCACGTACTCTTTAACTCTCTATTCAGAGTTCTTTTCAACTTTCCCTCACGGTACTTGTTCTCTATCGGTCTCGTGGTTATATTTAGCCTTAGATGGAGTTTACCACCCACTTTGTGCTGCACTATCAAGCAACACGACTCTTAGGAGAAAACGTTCGCAAATTGCAGATAGTAATTGCTACGGGCCTGGCACCCTCTATGGGATAAAGTGGCCCCATTCAAGATGGACTTGAATCTACTATCTATATGCAATAAGCTAATGAACTCTCCATACACTGCATCCCCAATTAACAAAAATTGCTAATTGGGCTTAGTGCTGGGCTAATCCCGTTTCGCTCGCCGCTACTAAGGGAATCCTCGTTAGTTTCTTTTCCTCCCCTTATTAATATGCTTAAATTCAGGGGGTAGTCACGTATGAGTTGAGATCGCAATAATATTAAATTATTGTAGCACATTATTATATTGAATAATCCCATTTTATTAAAAGTTTTTTAATATAATAAGTTTTTCTGTATAA
>NC_077225.1:6023160-6025660 GCF_024763615.1 Phlebotomus papatasi | reverse complement strand
TGAAATTTTGGAAATTTTGGAAATTTTTGTGAAATTTTCAGAAATCGTCAAAATCATTGAAAACAACATGAAAAACTCATTTCAAAATTTCATGAAATTTTGGAAATTTTGGAAATTTTGGAAATTTTTGTGAAATTTTCATGAAATTTTGGAAATTTATGAAATTTTGGAAATTTTTGTGAAATTTTCAGAAATCGTCAAAATCATTGAAAACAACATGAAAAACTCATTTCAAAATTTCATGAAATTTTGGAAATTTTGGAAATTTTGGAAATTTTGGAAATTTTTGTGAAATTTTCAGAAATCGTCAAAATCATTGAAAACAACATGAAAAACTCATTTCAAAATTTCATGAAATTTTGGAAATTTATGAAATTTTGGAAATTTTGGAAATTTTTGTGAAATTTTCAGAAATCGTCAAAATCATTGAAAACAACATGAAAAACTCATTTCAAAATTTCATGAAATTTTGGAAATTTTGGAAATTTTGGAAATTTTTGTGAAATTTTCAGAAATCGTCAAAATCATTGAAAACAACATGAAAAACTCATTTCAAAATTTCATGAAATTTTGGAAATTTATGAAATTTTGGAAATTTTGGAAATTTTTGTGAAATTTTCAGAAATCGTCAAAATCATTGAAAACAACATGAAAAACTCATTTCAAAATTTTGGAAATTTTGGAAATTTTGGAAATTTTTGTGAAATTTTCAGAAATCGTCAAAATCATTGAAAACAACATGAAAAACTCATTTCAAAATTTCATGAAATTTTGGAAATTTATGAAATTTTGGAAATTTTGGAAATTTTTGTGAAATTTTCAGAAATCGTCAAAATCATTGAAAACATGAAAAACTCATTTCAAAATTTCATGAAATTTTGGAAATTTTGAAAAACTCATTTCAAAATTTCAT
This sequence comes from Phlebotomus papatasi, assembly GCF_024763615.1. NCBI lineage: Eukaryota > Metazoa > Arthropoda > Insecta > Diptera > Psychodidae > Phlebotomus > Phlebotomus papatasi. The sequence goes on along the minus strand of NC_077225.1, from coordinate 6,024,747 downwards.
GAAATTTTGGAAATTTATGGAAATTTTGGAAATTTTTGTGAAATTTTTGTGAAATTTTCAGAAATCGTCAAAATCATTGAAAACAACATGAAAAACTCATTTCAAAATTTCATGAAATTTTGGAAATTTATGAAATTTTGGAAATTTTGGAAATTTTTGTGAAATTTTCAGAAATCGTCAAAATCATTGAAAACAACATGAAAAACTCATTTCAAAATTTCATGAAATTTTGGAAATTTATGAAATTTTGGAAATTTTTGTGAAATTTTCAGAAATCGTCAAAATCATTGAAAACAACATGAAAAACTCATTTCAAAATTTCATGAAATTTTGGAAATTTATGAAATTTTGGAAATTTTCGTAAAATATTCAGAAATCATCAGAATCATTGAAAGCAACATGAAAAACTTACTAAAAAAATTTTATGAAATTTTGGAAATTTTCATAAAATTTTCAGAAATCATCAGAATCATTGAAAGCAACATGGAAAACTGACTTGAAAATTTCATGAAATTTTGAAAATTATTACTTGCGCTTGCAGAGGCAAAGGGAAATTCTCTGTGTTTTAGGATATTATTGTTTTCGCTTGCAGAGGTAAAGGGAAATTCTCTGTGTTTTAAAATATTATTGCTTTCGCTTGCAGAGGCAAAGGGAAATTCTCTGTGTTTTAAGATATTATTGCTTTCGCTTGCAGAGGCAAAGGGAAATTCTCTGTGTTTTAAAATATTATTGCTTTCGCTTGCAGAGGCAAAGGGAAATTCTCTGTGTTTTAAAATATTATTGCTTTCGCTTGCAGAGGCAAAGGGAAATTCTCTGTGTTTTAAAATATTATTGCTTTCGCTTGCAGAGGCAAAGGGAAATTCTCTGTGTTTTAAAATATTATTGCTTTCGCTTGCAGAGGCAAAGGGAAATTCTCTGTGTTTTAAAATATTATTGCTTTCGCTTGCAGAGGCAAAGGGAAATTCTCTGTGTTTTAAGATATTATTGCTTTCGCTTGCAGAGGCAAAGGGAAATTCTCTGTGTTTTAAAATATTATTGCTTTCGCTTGCAGAGGCAAAGGGAAATTCTCTGTGTTTTAAGATATTATTGCTTTCGCTTGCAGAGGCAAAGGGAAATTCTCTGTGTTTTAAGATATTATTGCTTTCGCTTGCAGAGGCAAAGGGAAATTCTCTTTGTTTTAAGATATTATTACTTGTGCTTTTCTTAATAGCTTGGCTGCATAGCTATTTCATTTTGCTTAAGTTATCTCAATTTGCTTCAAATGATATTTTTTTATGCATTTGACTATCATAAGCGAGTCAGAGAGTTAATGTCTCAATATTCTCTTTGTTTTAAGATATTATTACTTGTGCTTTGCTTAATAGCTTGGCTGCATAGCTATTTCATTTTGCTTAACTTCTCAATTTACTTCAAATGATATATATATTTTTTTATGCATTTGGCTATCATAAGCGAGTCATAGAGTTAATGCCTTTACTTAATAGCTTGGCTGCATAGCTATTTCATTTTGCTTAAGTTATCTCAATTTACTTCAAATTATACATCTTTATCTTTTATTCATTTGTATATATTATACAATATATACAT
>NC_077225.1:5997092-6019592 GCF_024763615.1 Phlebotomus papatasi | reverse complement strand
TGTATCCATGTGTATGGAATTTAAACATATATGAGATAATTTTAATATTTCATCGTTTTAAATTCTATATTGGCATGTTAAATACACCCCCAATTATGGTATATGTAAGGAAAATGTACATATACTGGCCTATTGTAAAACAAACAAAAAAAATCCTTTGAATATTTTTTTCTTTTGGAAAAAAAAAGATCAAAAGATTAATAAAAGAGAAAAACCCTATACGGGGGATCACTTGGCTCGTGGGTCGATGAAGAACGCAGCTAACTGTGTGAAATCGTGTGAACTGCAGGACACATGAACATCGACATTTTGAACGCATATTGCGGTCCATGCAAAAGTTTAAATTTTTGTTTAAACTGCATGGACCACGTATGGTTGAGTGTCGTAAATATTAAGCAATTGAAATTGTTTTTATACATTTGTATAAAACATTGGAGCTATGAAATTATATTTCATGCTCTTAATATATTTATTTTTTAAAGCACATTTGAATGTACCCAATGTATAATATTAAAAGTTGAAATATATATATAAGGGGTATATCATAGTCATTGGATAATTTATCTTAAAGACATATTGTTATACAGAAAAACTTATTATATTAAAAAACTTTTAATAAAATGGGATTATTCAATATAATAATGTGCTACAATAATTTAATATTATTGCGATCTCAACTCATACGTGACTACCCCCTGAATTTAAGCATATTAATAAGGGGAGGAAAAGAAACTAACGAGGATTCCCTTAGTAGCGGCGAGCGAAACGGGATTAGCCCAGCACTAAGCCCAATTAGCAATTTTTGTTAATTGGGGATGCAGTGTATGGAGAGTTCATTAGCTTATTGCATATAGATAGTAGATTCAAGTCCATCTTGAATGGGGCCACTTTATCCCATAGAGGGTGCCAGGCCCGTAGCAATTACTATCTGCAATTTGCGAACGTTTTCTCCTAAGAGTCGTGTTGCTTGATAGTGCAGCACAAAGTGGGTGGTAAACTCCATCTAAGGCTAAATATAACCACGAGACCGATAGAGAACAAGTACCGTGAGGGAAAGTTGAAAAGAACTCTGAATAGAGAGTTAAAGAGTACGTGAAACCGTATAGGGGTTAAGCCCGTTGAATCTAATCTATCCGATGGATGAAATTCAATATTAAACTTAATCGTTTAGTATGCACTTTTCATCTAGTAGGACACTGCAATCCGTTAGATTAAATATATGCTTTTTTGCTATATTTGAGTCTATCTCTAGAATTCGTAATGGGTTGTTTATCATAAATATCATTATGTGTTATTTTGATAAATCCATAATAGAATTCTGATAGTATTCGACTGACGGATTTAAAACAATCATATAACATGCATATGTAATTATATATAATTTATATGTATTTGATTGGCAGTGCACTCAAAGATTTAGATACCTTCGGGGCCCGTCTTGAAACACGGACCAAGGAGTCTAGCATGTATGCAAGTTATTGGGATTTATTGTCAAACTTTTGTTAGACAATAGAGTATTTTGAAATAAAACCCAAGAGCGAAATTAACGTGACTGTTAATGGGATTATATTTATCCATTATATATTACATATATGGATAAATTTCCATCCCGGGGCGATTTATAATTAAAATTGCAAAATTTTATGAAATCGTACCTTGAGCATACATGGTAGGACCCGAAAGATGGTGAACTATGCCTGATCAGGTTGAAGTCAGGGGAAACCCTGATGGAGGACCGAAGCAGTTCTGACGTGCAAATCGATTGTCAGAATTGGGTATAGGGGCGAAAGACCAATCGAACCATCTAGTAGCTGGTTCCCTCCGAAGTTTCCCTCAGGATAGCTGGTGCACATTATATAAGAGTAATCTTATCCGGTAAAGCGAATGATTAGAGGCTATTGGGGACGAAACGACCTCAACCTATTCTCAAACTTTAAATGGGTAAGACCTCGACTTTCTTGATTGAAGTCATACTTTGAGGTTAAGATAAAAGTTGTACTTAGTGGGCCACTTTTGGTAAGCAGAACTGGCGCTGTGGGATGAACCAAACGCTATGTTACGGCGCCCAAATGTTAATACGACTCATGTCAGATACCATGAAAGGTGTTGGTTGTTTAAGACAGCAGGACGGTGGACATGGAAGTTGTAAACCGCTAAGGAGTGTGTAACAACTCACCTGCCGAAACAACTAGCCCTTAAAATGGATGGCGCTCAAGTCGTCTGCCTATACATAGCCGTTACAATAGATGTTATATATGAGCAATTGTATATAATATGAAATTGTAATGAGTAGGAGGGTACAATGGTGTGCTTTGAAGTGTTGGACGTAAGTCCACATGGAGCCGCCATTGGCACAGATCTTGGTGGTAGTAGCAAATAATCGAATGAGATCTTGGATGACTGAAGTGGAGAAGGGTTCCGTGTGAACAGTGGTTGATCACGGGTTAGTCGGTCCTAAGCTCTAGGCGAAAGCTGAACATATAAAAAAATATAAATTTTTGGTTTATATTTTTTGAGCGAAAGGGAATACGGTTCCAATTCCGTAACCTATTGAGTATACGTTTATTGTGGGTCCTATAGATATAGAGTAATATCTATATTCTATAGGTTTAAAGCTCATCCTGGCAACAGAAGCTACCATAGAGAAGCCGTCGAAGCATACCGAAAGAGTTATCTTTTCTGTTTCATAACTGTATTACCATGGAAGTCTTTCGAAGAGAGATATGGTAAATGAGTTAGAAGAGCATGGCGTTTATTGCTGTGTCGGGTATGTCATTCCTCGGACCTTGAAAATCTATGGTAGGGCCACGTAAACATTCTCAATAGACCGTACCAATATCCGCAGCAGGTCTCCAAGGTTAAGAGTCTCTAGTCGATAGAATAATGTAGGTAAGGGAAGTCGGCAAATTAGATCCGTAACTTCGGGATAAGGATTGGCTCTGAAGATTGAGATGTGTCGGGCTTGTTTGGGAAGTATGAGTAAATGTGTTGGCTGAAGTATCTGATTAGTTGTCTTAACGGACGGTGAAAAGATATGATTAGGCCAGCACGAAGTACGGAACACTCAAGCTATGCTATATACGCTAAAAAAAATGTTGGTAAAACAACATTTTTGTATATAGATTTACAACGACCATCAACAAACAATCAATTCAGAACTGGCACGGACCAGGGGAATCCGACTGTCTAATTAAAACAAAGCATTGTGATGGCTCTAACGGGTGTTGACACAATGTGATTTCTGCCCAGTGCTCTGAATGTCAATGTGAAGAAATTCAAGAAAGCGCGGGTAAACGGCGGGAGTAACTATGACTCTCTTATGGTAGCCAAACCCATTTCCGAATCCCCCAGACCAAACTACTCAACCGATTGACTTGACCTTGGTGTCAAATGAAAGGTCATATTGTCTAGATGAGGCGAATTTGTTTGGTTTTCCGATTTTCGGCCGCCATCTTGGTTTTTCACTCAAATCAAAATGGCGTTCATGTTTTCATGCCCAGGTCTACCCACCCCCCATTTCCGAATCCCCCAGACCAAACTACTCAACCGATCAACTTAATCTTGGTATCAAATGAAAGGTCATATTGTCTAGATGAGGCGAATTTGTTTGGTTTTTCCATTTTCGGCCGCCATCTTGGTTTTTCACTCAATTCAAAATGGCGTTCAATTTCCCACATTTTCTCCCATAACTTTTGAACCACTTGGCCGATTTTCTTCAAATTTGGACACAAGATCCATCAAGCATATGCGCAACTTTTGACATATGCACCATGCAGCATATGCATCATGCATATGCTGCATGGTCCAAAAATCAAAGAAAATACCTTCTATTCACCCCACTATCATCATTTCTCACCTTATAAACCATGCTGCATATGCATGCAGCATATGCTGCATGCAGCTTATGCATGCAGCATATGCATCATGCATATGCTTCATTCACCAAAAATGTCAGAAATACAATATATTCAACTTATACATCATTCTCATGCTACTTATGCATCATGCAAATGCATGATGCATATGCTGCATGGTCCAAAAATCAAGGCAAATACCTTCTATTCACCCCCTCTATCATCATTTCTCACCTTATAGACCATGCTGCATATGCATGCAGCATATGCTGCATGCAGCTTTTGCATGCAGCATATGCATCATGCATATGCTTCATTCACCAAAAATGTCAGAAACACTATATATTTTACTTATACATCATTTTCATGCTACTTATGCATCATGCATATGCTGCATGCTCCAAAAATCAAGGGAAATACCTTCTATTCACCCCTATTATCATTTCTAACCTTATAGACCATGCTGCATATGCATGCAGCATATGCTGCATGCATATGCAGCATATGCTTCATTCACCAAAAATGTCAGAAATACTATATATTCAACAAATACATAATTTTCATGCGGCTTATGCATCATGCATGTGCATGATGCATATGCTGCATGGTCCAAAAAGTCAGGAAAAGTACTTTTCTACCTAATTCACGTCATTTCCACACAACTAGAGCATGATGCATATGCATCACGCATATGCTGCATGGTCCAAAAAGTCAGGAAAAGTACTTTTCTACCTAATTCACGTCATTTCCACACAACTAGACCATGCTGCATATGCATCATGCATATGCTGCTTGGTCCAAAAAGTCAGGAAAAGTACTTTTCTACCTAATTCACGTCATTTCCACACATCTAGAGCATGCTGCATATGCATCATGCATATGCTGCATGGTCCCAAGAGTCAGGAAAAGTACTTTTCTACCTAATTCACGTCATTTTCACACATCTAGAGCATGCTTCATATGCATCATGCACATGCTGCATGGTCCAGAAAGTCAGGAAAAGTACTTTTCTACCTAATTCACGTCATTTCCACACATCTAGAGCATGCAGCATATGCATCATGCATATGCTGCATGGTCCAAAAATCAAAGAAAATACCTTCTATTCACCCCACTATCATCATTTCTCACCTTATAAACCATGCTGCATATGCATGCAGCATATGCTGCATGCAGCTTATGCATGCAGCATATGCTGCATGCAGCATATGCATCATGCATATGCTTCATTCACCAAAAATGTCAGAAATACAATATATTCAACTTATACATCATTCTCATGCTACTCATGCATCATGCAAATGCATGATGCATATGCTGTATGGTCCAAAAATCAAGGCAAATACCTTCTATTCACCCCCCCTATCATCATTTCTCACCTTATAGACCATGCTGCATATGCATGCAGCATATGCTGCATGCAGCTTTTGCATGCAGCATATGCATCATGCATATGCTTCATTCACCAAAAATGTCAGAAACACTATATATTTTACTTATACATCATTTTCATGCTACTTATGCATCATGCATATGGTGCATGCTCCAAAAATCAAGGGAAATACTTTCTATTCACCCCTATTATCATTTCTCACCTTATAGACCATGCTGCATATGCATGCAGCATATGCTGCATGCATATGCAGCATATGCTGCATGCATATGCAGCATATGCTTCATTCACCAAAAATGTCAGAAATACTATATATTCAACTTATACATCATTCTTATGCTACTTATGCATCATGCATATGCTGCATGCTCCAAAAATCAAGGGAAATACCTTCTATTCACCCCTATTATCATTTCTCACCTTATAGACCATGCTGCATATGCATCATGCATATGCTGCATGCGGCATATGCTGCATGCATATGCTGCATGCAGCTTATGCATGCAGCATATGCATGATGCATATGCTGCATGCCTCAAAAATCAAGAAAATGGATGTTATTTGCTAAATAAGTAAGTGCAAAACAACCAGCACTGCCCACAAACCCAAACTGCGAGGCGCTTGGCGTAGGCGTAGGCGTAGGCGTAGGCGAAGGCGTAGGCGTAGGCGTAGGCGTAGGCGCAGCCGAAGCCGGAGCCGGAGCCGGAGCCGGAGCCGAAGCCGGAGCCGAAGCCGGAGCCAACGCCGAGCAAACATTACAACCAGTGATCGCAACGTAAGCACAACAAAAAATACAAGCGTCCCAAAAAATCAAGTGCCCCACAGACGCAAGACAAAAACAAAAATATAAACAACAAAAACTAACCACAAAAACAACTACAATTAGTACCCAAGGTACTATTATGCCATGCACCACATACCAATTTTTACAACATACCATTATGCCAATATATACCCGTAGGTATTAACACATATTCGTAATACATTCGTAATAATACTCTCGCTTGCAGAGGCAAAGGGAAATTGTCTTTTTTGATAAATTATTAGTCTCGCTTCCAGAGGCAAAGGGAAATTCTCTGTGTTTTAATGTATTATTGCTTTCGCTTGCAGAGGCAAAGGGAAATTCTCTGTGTTTTAAGATATTATTGCTTTAGCTTGCAGAGGCAAAGGGAAATTCTCTGTGTTTTAAGATATTATTGCTTTCGCTTGCAGAGGTAAAGGGAAATTCTCTGTGTTTTAAGATATTATTGCTTTAGCTTGCAGAGGCAAAGGGAAATTCTCTGTGTTTTAAAATATTATTGCTTTCGCTTGCAGAGGCAAAGGGAAATTCTCTGTGTTTTAAAATATTATTGCTTTCGCTTGCAGAGGCAAAGGGAAATTCTCTGTGTTTTAATGTATTATTGCTTTAATTTAATTTAATGTATTAAACAACCACAAGAAACAAAAACAAAAATAAAAACAACAAAAACAACTACAATTAGTACCCAAGGTACTATTATGCCATATACCACATACCATATATTCCAATATGAGACATTAAGCCAATATATACCCGTAGGTATTAACACACATTCGTAAAATATTCGTTCTTATAGGCCTAGATTTACAACGGCTATTAACAAACAATCAATGCAGAACTGGCACGGACCAGGGGAATCCGACTGTCTAATTAAAACAAAGCATTGTGATGGCTCTAACGGGTGTTGAAACAATGTGATTCTGTCCAGTGCTCTGAATGTCAATATGAAGAAATTCAAGAAAGCGCGGGTAAACGGCGGGAGTAACTATGACTCTCTCAATAGCAAAATCCATTGTCATCTAATTAGTGACGCGCATGAATGGATTAACGAGATTCCAACTGTCCCTATCTACTATCTAGCGAAACCACAGCCAAGGGAACGGGCTTGGAATCATTAGCGGGGAAAGAATACCCAGTTGAACTCTAATTAGGCACAATAAAGAGATTTTTAATGACCTTCAACAAACAATCAATTCAGAACTGGCATGGACCAGGGGAATCCGACTGTCTAATTAAAACAAAGCATTGTTATGGCTCTAACGGATGTTGAAACAATGTGATTTCTACCCAGTGTTCTGAATGTCAATGTGAAGAAATTCAAGAAAGCGCGGGTAAACGGCGGGAGTATATACTATGACTCCCTTATGGTAGCCAAATGCATCGTTATCTTATTAGTGACGAACATGAATGGATTAACGAGATCCCTACTGTCCTTATCTACTATCTAGCGAAACCACAGCCAAGGGAACAGGCTTGGAAACATTAGCGGGAAAAGAATATCCTGTTGAACTCTAATTAGGCACAATAAAGAGATTTTTAATTACCTTCAACAAACAATCAATTCAGAACTGGCATGGACCAGGGGAATCCGACTGTCTAATTAAAACAAAGCATTGTTATGGCTCTAACGGATGTTGAAACAATGTGATTTCTACCCAGTGTTCTGAATGTCAATGTGAAGAAATTCAAGAAAGCGCGGGTAAACGGCGGGAGTATATACTATGACTCCCTTATGGTAGCCAAATGCATCGTTATCTTATTAGTGACGAACATGAATGGATTAACGAGATCCCTACTGTCCTTATCTACTATCTAGCGAAACCACAGCCAAGGGAACAGGCTTGGAAACATTAGCGGGAAAAGAATATCCTGTTGAACTCTAATTAGTCACAGTAAAGAGATTTTCAGGGAAATTACGCCACCACTAATTTACATCCATGTGCTCTACCGCGTGCACTGAAGAAACACTCAGAGTTCACAGGGAAATGACTCCACCACTAATTTACATCCATGTGCTTTACCACGTGGACTGAAGAAACACTCAGAGTCCGCAGGGAAATCACGCCACCAGTAATTTACACCCATGTGCTCTACCGCGTGCACTGAAGAAACACTCAAAGTCCACAGGAAAATGACGCTACCACTAATTTACATCCATGTGCTCTACCGCGTGCACTGAATAAACACTCAGAGTTCACAGGAAAATGACGCCACCACTAATTTACATCCATGTGCTCTACCGCGTGGACTGAAGAAACACTGAGTCCACAGGAAAATGACGCCACCTCTAATTTACACCCATGTGTTCTACCGCGTGCACTGAAGAAACACTCAGAGTTCACAGGGAAATTACTCCACCACTAATTTACATCCATGTGCTCTACCGCGTGGACTGAAGAAACACTCAAAGTCCACAGGGAAATGACGCCACCACTAATTTATATCCATGTGCTCTACCACGTGGACTGAAGAAACACTCAAAGTGCACAGGAAAATGACGCCACCTCTAATTTACATCCATGCGCTCTACCGCGTGCACTGAATAAACACTAAGAGTCCACAGGAAAATGACGCCATCACTAATTTATATCCATGTGCTCTACCACGTGGACTGAAGAAACACTCAGAGTCCACAGGGAAATGACGCCACCACTAATTTATATCCATGTGCTCTACCACGTGGACTGAAGAAACACTCAAAGTGCACAGGAAAATGACGCCACCTCTAATTTACATCTATGTGCTCTACCGCGTGGACTGAAAAAACACTCAAAGTCCACAGGAAAATGACGCCACCACTAATTTACATCCATGTGCTCTACCACATGGACTGAAGAAACACTCAGAGTCCACAGGGAAATGACGCCACCACTAATTTACATCCATGTGCTCTACCGCGTGCACTGAATAAACACTCAGAGTCCACAGGAAAATGACGCCACCACTAATTTACACCCATGTGCTCTACCGCGTGGACTGAAGAAACACTCAGAGTCCACAGGAAAATGACGCCACCACTAATTTACATCCATGTGCTCTACCACGTGGACTGAAGGAACACTCAGAGTCCACAGGGAAATCACGCCACCACTAATTTACACCCATGTGCTCTACCGCGTGCACTGAAGAAACACTCAAAGTACAAAGGAAAGTGACGCCACCACTAATTTACATCCATGTGCTCTACCGCGTGCACTGAATAAACACTCAGAGTCCACAGGAAAATGACGCCACCACTAATTTACATCCATGTGCTCTACCACATGGACTGAAGAAACACTCAGAGTCCACAGGAAAATGACGCCACCACTAATTTACACCCATTTGCTCTACCGCGTGCACTGAATAAACACTCAGAGTCCGTAGGAAAATGACGCTACCACTAATTTACACCCATGTGCTCTACCGCGTGCACTGAAGAAACACTCAAAGTACAAAGGAAAGTGACGCCACCACTAATTTACACCCATTTGCTTTACCGCATGGACTGAAAAAACACTCGAAGTCCACAGGAAAATGACGCCACCACTAATTTACATCCATGTGCTCTACCGCGTGCACTGAAGAAACACTCAAAGTCCACAGGAAAGTGACGCCACCACTAATTTACATCCATGTGCTCTACCGCGTGCACTGAATAAACACTCAGAGTCCACAGGAAAATGACGCCACCACTAATTTACACCCATTTGCTCTACCGCATGGACTGAAAAAACACTCGAAGTCCACAGGAAAATGACGCCACCACTAATTTACATCCATGTGCTCTACCACGTGGACTGAAGAAACACTCAGAGTCCACAGGAAAATCACGCCACCACTAATTTACACCCATTTGCTCTACCGCGTGCACTGAAGAAACACTCAAAGTCCACAGGAAAATGACGCCACCACTAATTTACATCCATGTGCTCTACCGCGTGGACTGAAGAAACACTCAGAGTCCACAGGAAAATGACGCCACCACTAATTTACATCCATGTGCTCTACCACATGGACTGAAGAAACACTCAGAGTCCACAGGAAAATGACGCCACCACTAATTTACACCCATTTGCTCTACCGCATGGACTGAAAAAACACTCGAAGTCCACAGGAAAATGACGCCACCACTAATTTACATCCATGTGCTCTACCACGTGGACTGAAGAAACACTCAGAGTCCACAGGGAAATCACGCCACCACTAATTTACACCCATTTGCTCTACCGCGTGCACTGAAGAAACACTCAAAGTCCACAGGAAAATGACGCCACCACTAATTTACATCCATGTGCTCTACCGCGTGGACTGAAGAAACACTCAGAGTCCACAGGAAAATGACGCCACCACTAATTTACATCCATGTGCTCTACCACATGGACTGAAGAAACACTCAGAGTCCACAGGAAAATGACGCCACCACTAATTTACATCCATGTGCTCTACCACGTGGACTGAAGAAACACTCAGAGTCCACAGGGAAATCACGCCACCACTAATTTACACCCATTTGCTCTACCGCGTGCACTGAAGAAACACTCAAAGTCCACAGGAAAATGACGCCACCACTAATTTACATCCATGTGCTCTACCGCGTGGACTGAAGAAACACTCAGAGTCCACAGGAAAATGACGCCACCACTAATTTACATCCATGTGCTCTACCGCGTGGACTGAAGAAACACTCAGAGTCCACAGGAAAATGACGCCACCACTAATTTACATCCATGTGCTCTACCACATGGACTGAAGAAACACTCAGAGTCCACAGGAAAATGACGCCACCACTAATTTACACCCATTTGCTCTACCGCATGGACTGAAAAAACACTCGAAGTCCACAGGAAAATGACGCCACCACTAATTTACATCCATGTGCTCTACCACGTGGACTGAAGAAACACTCAGAGTCCACAGGGAAATCACGCCACCACTAATTTACACCCATTTGCTCTACCGCGTGCACTGAAGAAACACTCAAAGTCCACAGGAAAATGACGCCACCACTAATTTACATCCATGTGCTCTACCGCGTGGACTGAAGAAACACTCAGAGTCCACAGGAAAATGACGCCACCACTAATTTACACCCATGTGCTCTACTGCGTGCACTGAAGAAACACTCAGAGTCTACAGGAAAATGACGCCACCACTAATTTACACCCATTTGCTCTACCACATGGACTGAAGAAACACTCAGAGTCCACAGGAAAATGACGCCACCACTAATTTACACCCATTTGCTCTACCGCGTGCACTGAATAAACACTCAGAGTCCGCAGGAAAATGACGCCACCACTAATTTACATCCATGTGCTCTACCGCGTGGACTGAAGAAACACTCAGAGTCCACAGGAAAATGACGCCACCACTAATTTACACCCATGTGCTCTACTGCGTGCACTGAAGAAACACTCAGAGTCTACAGGAAAATGACGCCACCACTAATTTACACCCATTTGCTCTACCGCATGGACTGAAAAAACACTGAAGCGTTCCCTTACTGGGGATAAAGAGCGTCGGAGGATGAAGGAGCGGAGAAGCCAGGGATCTTCGCAGGAGTTCACCCAGGAAGACCAAACGGTTAATGTTGGTGCACCCGTTCTGGATGTTCCTGTTGTGGAGGTTCCTACGTCTCACAGGAGTTTGGAGCATGAAAGGTATAATTTTCGTTCCATTTTAGTTTTAACAAGAGTTTAAGTTGAATCTTAACAAGAGTTTAAGTCAAATCTTGACAAGAGTTTAAACAAATCTTAGTCTTCTACTGGGCCCGGGATAACCGGCTTAACCAGTAGAAAGGCCAGCAAAGGAATTTTGACCAATTTTTGGCAAAGTTCTTGACTTTTTTTTGCATTTGTATGTCTTCTATTGGGCCCGGGATAACCGGCTTAACCAGTAGAAAGGCCAGCAAAAGAATTTTGACCAATTTTTGGCAAAGTACTTGAGTTTTCCTTTTTTCTTTTATCTTTTAATTTCTTCAACTGAGAGCCCATGAAAAATTTGTCTTGATTTTGGCAACCTTCCTAAAAGTTTTTTCTTTTTTTTGGTTTCAGTGCTAAGCGTCGACCGAAGCGTACCCTTACTGGGGTTAAAGAGCGTCGGAGGGATAAGCAGCGGAAAAGTCAGGGATCTTCGCAGGAGTTCACCCAGGAAGGCCTACCGGTTAATGTTGGTGTACCCGTTCTGGATGTTCCTGTTCTGGAGGTTCCTACGTCTCGCAGGACTTTGGAGCATGAAAGGTATAATTTTCGTTCCATTTTAGTTTTAGCAAGAGTTTTAGTCAAATCTTGACAAGAGTTTAAATCAAATCTTAGTCTTCTACTGGGCCTGGGATAACCGGCTTAACCAGTAGAAAGGCCAGCAAAGGAATTTTGACCAATTTTTGGCAAAGTTCTTGAGTTTTTTTTGTATTTTTATGTCTTCTATTGGGCCCGGGATAACCGGCTTAACCAGTAGAAAGGCCAGCAAAAGAATTTTGACCAATTTTTGGCAAAGTACTTGAGTTTTCCCTTTTTTCTTTTATCTCTTAATTTCTTCAACTGAGCCCATGAAAAATTTGTCTTGATTTTGGCAACCTTCCTAAAAGTTTTTTCTTTCTTTTTGGTTTCAGTACTTTCGTGACGCAGCCAGGAATGGAAGAATTCAGGACTCCACCACGCAGACGAGCTGCTGTGGTGCAACGGGAAGGAGAAGCATCTCCGATTGCTGGTCCTTCTCGGGCACCTGTTGCAGTAATGGTATCTCCACAACCTGGGCGTTCCGATGGATTGCCACATCGACCGTACATTTCACCGGCTATTCGTCGTCATCGTGAGTCATCTTCGGATTCTCAACCAAGTCCGATGCGTCGTGTAGCAAGTGTACCATCGTCTTCTCTGAGTGATGAATCATCATCAGTGAAAACGATGCCGGATGTACTTCCGTTGGCAGAACGTGTTCCTGGGCGAAAGGGGCGACCTCCAGTAGCGTATCCAGATAAAGGATGGAAACTTCCACTTGCTGGGGGCCATATCATATATGGTCCACGGCCGAGAGTAGGAGAGACGAGAAGGGAAGCAGCTTTACGATATGGCCGGGAGAAGCAGTACAAGCTGCGAGAGAAGGCGGAGCGGGAGAAATTGAGGAAACGTGGTAGGGCATTGCAGTATAATTGTCCAGGAACATCACACTCAGCGGGGGATCGAGTAGAGTGTCGTCATTGTGGAAGCCTCAACTTCATGGACGAGCAGATGAAGGGTGAAAGTGTTCAACCTGGGACGTTTCCCATTTGTTGCATGGGTGGAGCTGTAAAGTTGGATGCTATTCCTCAGGACAGCTACATCCAGAGCATGCTGACAGATGTGGATAATCCGGAGGCTAAGCATTTTCGGTACAGGATTCGGATTTACAACACAGCGTTGAGTTTTGCATCAGTGTCATTCAATGATTCAACAACTCATCCACATGCTCCAAGTCCACAAGGACCACCTGTTTTCTGGATGTATGGAGTGGCTTATCATAGGATTTCCTATCCACGTCCAGAAGGCAACGATGTTCCTGCATTTGGCCAGTTGTATTATTTGGATCCAATTGCGGCCAATAATTACCGCATGAATGCACCTTATGGGGCGCAATTGGATCAGGATATACTTCGGGAGCTGGACAGGAGGATGAGGGAAAATAATCCATGTGCCCGGGAGTTTCAGCGACTGCATGAGGTTGAGGAGGAGCAAAGGAGAGCAGCGGCAGGAGCAGGTGTAGATGGTGAGTCTGAGAATCCAAATGCTCAGCTATTTCTTTTCCATTGTCCACAGCAAAATAGGGGTACACATGGAGCGGAAATAACTGGTGCAGAAATTGCGGTGGTATATGCTGCTCATGAAGGAGAGCCTCTACCAATACAGGGTGTTGTGGTAAGACCAAAAAGTATTGATGCCAATACAAGTGATTACCGCATCATCCCAAATTGGTCGGCTTCAGTGGATCCTCTCTGTTATCCACTTATTAGACCCCGTGGCACTATGGGATGGCATCCCAAAATGCCGTCTTTGAGTGAATCTAACAGATCGGTGACATTCAGAGAGTACTGCATGTACCACCTCATGGAGCGGCGTGGAGAGAGAGGAGGAGCACCGTTACTGAACTTCGGTAGGCTTCTTCAGCAGCTTATTTGTGATTGGGCTCATCGGATGGAGCAGATGAAGTTGGCATATGTGAAGCGCAACAATGCTGTACTTCGGGCAGTTCTGCGGAGGGAACTTCCAGGTGCTGATGATGGTCACCCCAATGAGGCTGTTGAGGCGGAAGATGAAATAATTATGGAGGAGCCTGTCGAAGGTGAGAATTAATATTTATTTTTTTTATATGGATTTATTAATTGTTTTTTTTTTTTGTGCAATTGTAGGTAACAATCAGGATTTTGGGAATCCACTGATGGAGCTGGTAAGGGAGGATGGAGCACCATTGGAGATGGAGGAGGTTGACATTGGACAGCCAGGAGTGCGTGTTGTATTGCCATCGGCATTTCCTGGAAGTCCACGGAATATGCATCAGCGCTATGTTGACGCCATGGCGATGATGGCAGAATTGGGAAAGCCTGACCTCTTCATCACAATGTCATGCAATCCTTCGTGGCCTGAGATAGTAAACAACATTCAGCCGCATATGAATCCTGAGGATCAAGTTGTTTTGGCATGCAGAGTTTTTCACATAAAGCTGAAAGATTTCATCGATCAAATTGTAGATCGGAAAATCTTTGGCGAAATTCGATACTATACTTATAGTATCGAATTTCAAAAACGTGGACTTCCTCATGCCCACTTCTTGATTGCTCTGGTGCAACGGGATAAGCTCTTCACACCACAACAGGTAGATGACTGCATCAGGGCCGAAATTCCGATTGTCAATGACACGTCTTCAAGAGCGGATAAGGAATATGCAAAATTGGTGAAGCGTCACATGATGCATGGACCATGTGGAGCTGATCTTCCTTCAGACAGATGTTGGCGGGATGGGCGTTGCTCCAAGAAATTCCCCAAGGAATTCCATGAAGCCACCACATTTCGGACGAATGGTTATCCCATCTATCGACGTCGGGACAATGGCGCCTCCATGATGCGTGATGGACGTCGGTTGGATAATAGATGGGTGGTGCCGCACAACAGATACCTGCTTGAAGTGTACAATTGCCACATCAATGTTGAGCATTGTACAATGGTTGATGTGGTAAAATACATGTTCAAGTACATATTTAAGGGTATGTTCTTTTCAAGTTTTTATTATACTATATGATATTTATATAAGATATTTATGTTTTTTATTTATTAACTCTTTCTTTTTTCTTTTTCTACTCTCTTTTATAGGTGTCTGTGCGGCTAATGTGCGCTTGGACTTAAGCAATGAGGTTCAAATTTATGAAAATTGCCGATTTCTTAGCTCTCCAGAGGCTGCTTGGCATTTGGCAAAGTATGAAATGTATCAGCATTCTCATACTATTGTTCGCCTATCAGTCCATCTAGAGGGTGAAGATAGGGTATATTTTCATGAAGGGGCTGATTTGCGCCAGGTGGCTCAACCACAGTCAACATTGTCGGCGTATTTTCAATCAAATGCGGAGATGAAGGTGATTGCTGATCGGAAGTTAGAAGGGACCACCAGCAGGAGGATGAAAACAAAAATCTATCGAGAACATGGATTGCATTTGACTTATCCTCAATATTGCAAAATGTTTTTGTGGAAGACCGACGCCCCAAGGAGATGGCAAAAGAGAGAGAAAGCTCACAGGAAAGGTATGAATTTATAATTTCTACAATATATTTATATTTTATTAATTTTCTTATTAATTCTTATATATATTTATATATTTAAAGGGTTTGTTGCGATTGGACGTATGTATACGGTCAGTCCAAGAAACGTGGAACTGCATAGCTTACGTGTCCTCCTGCTGCATGTTCCTGGATGTACCAGCTACCAAGATCTGCGAACTGTCAACGGGAGAGTGTTTGAGACTTTTGCGGAAGCTGCAATTGTTCGTGGTCTTCGAAGATCAGATGAGGAATTCTCCAACACAATAGAAGAAGCAATCTCTTTGGACATCCCCCCAGCCGAATGCCGTTCTCTCTTTGCGATGCTTCTCTACTACAATCAGCCGGATACAGCTGGTGGAGTATGGATACGTTTCAAGGAAAATCTCATTAGAGATTTGCTCGAGGGACAGAGACGGAGAGAAGAAGAAGCGGAGTACCTTGCACTGGCTCATATGGATTCTATCATTGTAGGAAATGGCGGTTCAGGAATTCAGTACTATTCTGGTATGCCAGAAGTACCGATGAATTATCGGTATTTCTATTCGGACCATCACGAAGATGCCTGCCACCAAGACATAGAGCGATGTCGACGTCTTCTGACAGAGAGGTGCAATATGTTGAATTCGGCTCAACGTTCAGCATTCGACACTATTGTCACTTCACTGCAGGAACGTAGAGATGAGGTCAATTTCGAGGAAGCAAGGTGCTTTTTCGTCGATGGTCCTGGTGGAACTGGAAAAACATTTTTGTACGAAACCCTCTACTACTATTGTGTAGTTGAGGGATTTAAGTGCATAGTGACTGCTTGGACGGGAATTGCTGCATCGCTATTGCCTACAGGAAGAACAGTTCACTCTACATTCAAGTTGCCTCTCAATCTAACTGAGACAGCAACTTGCAATGTACGTGTGAATTCTCCAGATGGTCAGAAACTCGAGGAGGCGGACATTATTCTATGGGATGAATGTTCCATGGCAGAATCACGAGCATTGACAGCAGTCAATGAATTTCTGCAGGAATTGGAACACACAACAGTCCCCTTCGGAGGAAAGGTAATATCATACAATTCTCCTTTTCTTTTTTGATTTTTTTTTAAGGACAATTTAACTAAATTATTTTTTTTTTCTCTCTATTTGTATTTACAGGTAATGGTGATGGGTGGTGATTTTCGTCAGATCCTGCCTGTCGTTCAGTACGGTGATAGGAGCCATATTTTGGAAAAGTGTGTTTTGGAGAATGCTTGCTGGCCGCTGTTTCGTTCGCTGAAACTGCATCACAATCAACGAGCTGCAATTGGTCAGGAAGCTTTTGCAACACATCTGAATGATGTTGGTGAGGGTCGCACAAATAATGAGTTGGGACTTCATGTCTTTGATTCCAATAATTGTGTGATCACCATTAACAATCTCATTCAGAAGGTGTTTGGAAAAAGTCGTATTTTACCAGACGACTGTGCCATCCTGTGTCCACGTCGAGATGCCTGCCAACAAGTTAATCACAGGATTAACGATCGACTACCAGGAGAAGGACGAAGCTACCGAGCCAGTAACAGGATCGTTGATGAGGATGACAAAGCCCGAATGAGATATAATGATGAATTCCTTGATGCTCAAAATCCTGCAGGACTTGCGCCTCAGGTGCTTCTGCTGAAGAAGGGATCTATCATTATGCTCATTCGGAATTTGGACAGCAAAATGGGTCTCTGCAACGGAACACGACTGCGCGTTCTCCAAACACATAATCATCTGATAAAATGTGTTGTACTGAACGGCATCAGGAAGGGTGTCACAATCCATTTACCAAGGATAGATATAACAACTACGGAGAACGATGATGTCCCTGTAAACTTCACAAGGAGGCAATTTCCAGTCATTGGAGCCTTTGCCATGACAATCAATAAGAGTCAGGGACAGACGCTGAGACGTGTGGGATTATATCTTCCATCTCCGGTTTTTGCTCACGGCCATTTGTATGTGGCTATGTCCAGGGTGCGTCACATGGAGGACATTCAAGTCGTGATTTCTCATGGACGACTAGGGATTGCAGATAATGACAGGCAGACGAAAAACATCGTGTATGAGGAGATTATCCAGAGGCTGGGCTGATGCACAAACCGTCCTTTTTAGGACGAAAAAAAACGTCCTTTTTAGGACGAAAAAAATCGTCCTTTTTAGGACGAAAAAAACCGCCCTTTTTAGGGCGACCAAATACATACATAAAGAGTTGAAAAAATCTTCAATATTGAATAATATTTCTTGCAAAAATTTCCTTTTCTTTAATTACATATATTTGCAGAGAACTTTGCTGAGTCAAAACCAAAGTAGATGATAATGCTGCTTTTCATGGACGAGTGGGGATTGCAGATAATGACAGGCAGACGAGAAACATCGTATAAGAGGAGATTATCCAGAGGCTGGGCTGAGGTACAAACCGCCCTTTCTAGGGCGACCAAATACATACATAAAGAGTTGAACAAATCTTCAATATTGAATAATATCTATTGCAAATATTTCCTAAATACTAATTAATACTAAAAAATAATATGGTAAAATAACACAAATCACTTTTCTGGCACACCCAAACTGCGAGGCGCTTGGCGAAGGCGCAGGCGTAGGCGCAGGCGTAGGCGTAGGCGTAGGCGTAGGCGAAGGCGTAGGCGTAGGCGAAGCCGGAGCCGGAGCCGAAGCCGGAGCCGGAGCCGGAGCCGGAGCCGAAGCCGGAGCCGAAGCCGGAGCCAACGCCGAGCAAACATTACAACCAGTGATCGCAACGTAAGCACGACAAAATAACAAGCGACCCAAAATAAACAAGCGCCCCACCAAACTATGCATTCCAGTGATGCAAGCAAAACAAAAACAAGCCACTGAATCAACAGCAAATACAAACAACAACAAAAAACCAACAACAAAACACAAACAAAAACAAACAACAAAAAACATCAACAAAAAAAAAACTACAAAAATAACAACGAAAACAAAAAAAAATACATCAACAACAACGAACACACAAAACAAAACGAACCACAAACACAGCAACAAAAACAAACAACAAACCCCAGAAACAACAACAACAACACAAACAAACAACAAACACAACAAAAAATTAACTACAACAAAAACAACAACAGTTACAAAACAAAATCAAACAGCAAACCCCAAAAGCAACAACAACTTAAACAAACTACAGAAACAACAAAAAAATACAGAAACAACAAAAATAAAAAAAAAACAACATAAACCTATTCTCAAGCTTTAAATGGGTAAGACCTCGACTTTCTTGATTGAAGTCATACTTTGAGGTTAAGATAAAAGTTGTACTTAGTGGGCCACTTTTGGTAAGCAGAACTGGCGCTGTGGGATGAACCAAACGCTATGTTACGGCGCCCAAATGTTAATACGACTCATGTCAGATACCATGAAAGGTGTTGGTTGTTTAAGACAGCAGGACGGTGGACATGGAAGTTGTAAACCGCTAAGGAGTGTGTAACAACTCACCTGCCGAAACAACTAGCCCTTAAAATGGATGGCGCTCAAGTCGTCTGCCTATACATAGCCGTTACAATAGATGTTATATATGAGCAATTGTATATAATATGAAATTGTAATGAGTAGGAGGGTACAATGGTGTGCTTTGAAGTGTTGGACGTAAGTCCACATGGAGCCGCCATTGGCACAGATCTTGGTGGTAGTAGCAAATAATCGAATGAGATCTTGGATGACTGAAGTGGAGAAGGGTTCCGTGTGAACAGTGGTTGATCACGGGTTAGTCGGTCCTAAGCTCTAGGCGAAAGCTGAACATATAAAAAAATATAAATTTTTGGTTTATATTTTTTGAGCGAAAGGGAATACGGTTCCAATTCCGTAACCTATTGAGTATACGTTTATTGTGGGTCCTATAGATATAGAGTAATATCTATATTCTATAGGTTTAAAGCTCATCCTGGCAACAGAAGCTACCATAGAGAAGCCGTCGAAGCATACCGAAAGAGTTATCTTTTCTGTTTCATAACTGTATTACCATGGAAGTCTTTCGAAGAGAGATATGGTAAATGAGTTAGAAGAGCATGGCGTTTATTGCTGTGTCGGGTATGTCATTCCTCGGACCTTGAAAATCTATGGTAGGGCCACGTAAACATTCTCAATAGACCGTACCAATATCCGCAGCAGGTCTCCAAGGTTAAGAGTCTCTAGTCGATAGAATAATGTAGGTAAGGGAAGTCGGCAAATTAGATCCGTAACTTCGGGATAAGGATTGGCTCTGAAGATTGAGATGTGTCGGGCTTGTTTGGGAAGTATGAGTAAATGTGTTGGCTGAAGTATCTGATTAGTTGTCTTAACGGACGGTGAAAAGATATGATTAGGCCAGCACGAAGTACGGAACACTCAAGCTATGCTATATACGCTAAAAAAAATGTTGGTAAAACAACATTTTTGTATATAGATTTACAACGACCATCAACAAACAATCAATTCAGAACTGGCACGGACCAGGGGAATCCGACTGTCTAATTAAAACAAAGCATTGTGATGGCTCTAACGGGTGTTGACACAATGTGATTTCTGCCCAGTGCTCTGAATGTCAATGTGAAGAAATTCAAGAAAGCGCGGGTAAACGGCGGGAGTATACTATGACTCCCTTATGCTAACCAAAATGCCGAGGAATAACCACGCGTAATTTCCGAATGCCCCACACCAAACTACTCAACCGATCGACTTGACCTTGGTATCAAATGAAAGGTCATATTGTCTAGATGAGGCGAATTTGTTTGATTTTTTGATTTTTGGCCGCCATCTTGGTTTTTCACTCAATTCAAAATGGCCTTCATGTTTTCCATGCCCAGGTGTACCCACCCCACCATTTCCGAATCCCCCAGACCAAACTACTCAACCGATTGACTTGACCTTGGTGTCAAATGAAAGGTCATATTGTCTAGATGAGGCGAATTTATTTGGTTTTCCGATTTTCGGCCGCCATCTTGGTTTTTCACTCAAATCAAAATGGCGTTCATGTTTTCCATGCCTAGGTGTAGCCACCCCCCATTTCCGAATCCCCCAGACCAAACTACTCAACCGATTGATTTGACCTTGGTGTCAAATGAAAGGTCATATTGTCTAGATGAGGCGAATTTGTTTGGTTTTCCGATTTTCGGCCGCCATCTTGGTTTTTCACTCAAATCAAAATGGCGTTCATGTTTTCCATGCCCAGGTCTACCCACCCCCCATTTCCGAATCCCCCAGACCAAACTACTCAACCGATCAACTTAACCTTGGTATCAAATGAAAGGTCATATTGTCTAGATGAGGCGAATTTGTTTGATTTTTCCATTTTCGGCCGCCATCTTGGTTTTTCACTCAATTCAAAATGGCGTTCAATTTCCCACATTTTCTCCCATAACTTTTGAACCACTTGGCCGATTTTCTTCAAATTTGGACACAAGATCCATCAAGCATATGCGCAACTTTTGACATATGCACCATGCAGCATATGCATCATGCATATGCTGCATGGTCCAAAAATCAAAGAAAATACCTTCTATTCACCCCACTATCATCATTTCTCACCTTATAAACCATGCTGCATATGCATGCAGCTTATGCATGCAGCATATGCTGCATGCAGCATATGCATCATGCATATGCTTCATTCACCAAAAATGTCAGAAATACAATATATTCAACTTATACATCATTCTCATGCTACTTATGCATCATGCAAATGCATGATGCATATGCTGCATGGTCCAAAAATCAAGGCAAATACCTTCTATTCACCCCCCCTATCATCATTTCTCACCTTATAGACCATGCTGCATATGCATGCAGCATATGCTGCATGTAGCTTTTGCATGCAGCATATGCATCATGCATATGCTTCATTCACCAAAAATGTCAGAAACACTATATATTTTACTTATACATCATTTTCATGCTACTTATGCATCATGCATATGCTGCATGCTCCAAAAATCAAGGGAAATACCTGCTATTCACCCCTATTATCATTTCTCACCTTATAGACCATGCTGCATATGCATGCAGCATATGCTTCATTCACCAAAAATGTCACAAATACTATATATTCAACAAATACATAATTTTCATGCGGCTTATGCATCATGCATGTGCATGATGCATATGCTGCATGGTCCAAAAAGTCAGGAAAAGTACTTTTCTACCTAATTCACGTCATTTCCACACAACTAGACCATGCTGCATTTGCATCATGCATATGCTGCATGGTCCAAAAAGTCAGGAAAAGTACTTTTCTACCTAATTCACGTCATTTCCACACAACTAGACCATGCTGCATATGCATCATGCACATGCTGCTTGGTCCAAAAAGTCAGGAAAAGTACTTTTCTACCTAATTCACGTCATTTCCACACATCTAGAGCATGCTGCATATGCATCATGCATATGCTGCATGGTCCCAAGAGTCAGGAAAAGTACTTTTCTACCTAATTCATGTCATTTCCACACATCTAGAGCATGCTTCATATGCATCATGCACATGCTGCATGGTCCAGAAAGTCAGGAAAAGTACTTTTCTACCTAATTCACGTCATTTCCACACATCTAGAGCATGCTGCATATGCATCATGCATATGCTGCATGGTCCAAAAAGTCAGGAAAAGTACTTTTCTACCAAATTCACGTCATTTCCACACATCTAGAGCATGATGCATAT
>NC_077225.1:5982092-5987092 GCF_024763615.1 Phlebotomus papatasi | reverse complement strand
AGGAGTCTAGCATGTATGCAAGTTATTGGGATTTATTGTCAAACTTTTGTTAGACAATAGAGTATTTTGAAATAAAACCCAAGAGCGAAATTAACGTGACTGTTAATGGGATTATATTTATCCATTATATATTACATATATGGATAAATTTCCATCCCGGGGCGATTTATAATTAAAATTGCAAAATTTTATGAAATCGTACCTTGAGCATACATGGTAGGACCCGAAAGATGGTGAACTATGCCTGATCAGGTTGAAGTCAGGGGAAACCCTGATGGAGGACCGAAGCAGTTCTGACGTGCAAATCGATTGTCAGAATTGGGTATAGGGGCGAAAGACCAATCGAACCATCTAGTAGCTGGTTCCCTCCGAAGTTTCCCTCAGGATAGCTGGTGCACATTATATAAGAGTAATCTTATCCGGTAAAGCGAATGATTAGAGGCTATTGGGGACGAAACGACCTCAACCTATTCTCAAACTTTAAATGGGTAAGACCTCGACTTTCTTGATTGAAGTCATACTTTGAGGTTAAGATAAAAGTTGTACTTAGTGGGCCACTTTTGGTAAGCAGAACTGGCGCTGTGGGATGAACCAAACGCTATGTTACGGCGCCCAAATGTTAATACGACTCATGTCAGATACCATGAAAGGTGTTGGTTGTTTAAGACAGCAGGACGGTGGACATGGAAGTTGTAAACCGCTAAGGAGTGTGTAACAACTCACCTGCCGAAACAACTAGCCCTTAAAATGGATGGCGCTCAAGTCGTCTGCCTATACATAGCCGTTACAATAGATGTTATATATGAGCAATTGTATATAATATGAAATTGTAATGAGTAGGAGGGTACAATGGTGTGCTTTGAAGTGTTGGACGTAAGTCCACATGGAGCCGCCATTGGCACAGATCTTGGTGGTAGTAGCAAATAATCGAATGAGATCTTGGATGACTGAAGTGGAGAAGGGTTCCGTGTGAACAGTGGTTGATCACGGGTTAGTCGGTCCTAAGCTCT
This sequence comes from Phlebotomus papatasi, assembly GCF_024763615.1. Lineage (NCBI taxonomy): Eukaryota > Metazoa > Arthropoda > Insecta > Diptera > Psychodidae > Phlebotomus > Phlebotomus papatasi. The sequence continues at coordinate 5,986,082 of NC_077225.1, read as the reverse complement.
AGGCGAAAGCTGAACATATAAAAAAATATAAATTTTTGGTTTATATTTTTTGAGCGAAAGGGAATACGGTTCCAATTCCGTAACCTATTGAGTATACGTTTATTGTGGGTCCTATAGATATAGAGTAATATCTATATTCTATAGGTTTAAAGCTCATCCTGGCAACAGAAGCTACCATAGAGAAGCCGTCGAAGCATACCGAAAGAGTTATCTTTTCTGTTTCATAACTGTATTACCATGGAAGTCTTTCGAAGAGAGATATGGTAAATGAGTTAGAAGAGCATGGCGTTTATTGCTGTGTCGGGTATGTCATTCCTCGGACCTTGAAAATCTATGGTAGGGCCACGTAAACATTCTCAATAGACCGTACCAATATCCGCAGCAGGTCTCCAAGGTTAAGAGTCTCTAGTCGATAGAATAATGTAGGTAAGGGAAGTCGGCAAATTAGATCCGTAACTTCGGGATAAGGATTGGCTCTGAAGATTGAGATGTGTCGGGCTTGTTTGGGAAGTATGAGTAAATGTGTTGGCTGAAGTATCTGATTAGTTGTCTTAACGGACGGTGAAAAGATATGATTAGGCCAGCACGAAGTACGGAACACTCAAGCTATGCTATATACGCTAAAAAAAATGTTGGTAAAACAACATTTTTGTATATAGATTTACAACGACCATCAACAAACAATCAATTCAGAACTGGCACGGACCAGGGGAATCCGACTGTCTAATTAAAACAAAGCATTGTGATGGCTCTAACGGGTGTTGACACAATGTGATTTCTGCCCAGTGCTCTGAATGTCAATGTGAAGAAATTCAAGAAAGCGCGGGTAAACGGCGGGAGTAACTATGACTCTCTTATGAAGGGGGTCATGGTTACAGGTCGGGCCCCTTAGTTAGACTTCGGGGACCCGGCAAGTGCCTCGCGGCGCCTCCTCGTGGCGACCGCCGGTAACACGGGGGCGAGGCCAGGCCTCCCCTCGTGGCCAAGACCGCGAGGTGCGCCTTCGTGGGGGTAACTCCTTACCCCACGGAGGTTCTTCTAAGGAGAAATATTTGCAGGGTGGTGGCTGCTCCCTGCATCTTAGTCCAGTAGCCATGAGCGGACATGAAGCAGCCTCGGACTCGGGGGGTCAAGGCCGCGCACCCCCTGGGAATCATTCGGCGGCCATTGTTGACGAACATGGCGATGGGACTCGGCTCCTCAGGGAGTTTGAGTCGGCCCTCCCTTTTGTCCCGCGCTCATGTCCCCTATGTCTGTTGACCGGCAGGGGGAACTTCTGGGCGCTGACACTGACGGCGGAAGTAAGGCACGTGACTGAGGACCACCCCACTCTCCAGCAGATGTACGTCTGCTCGAAATGTGGGAAACGGTACAGCCTCAAGCGATCTGCGCAGTGTCACGTGCCTAAGTGTACTGGACCGCGCTCAACCGAGGATGTCGCAGCCCTCGCCTTCAGTTGCGAGGCCTGTGACGCACGGTTTGCGACTCAGAGGGGATTGAGTCAGCATCAGCGCCATGCGCACCCCGCTGTCAGGAACGCTGCGAGGGCCCTCCAGTCCAACATCCCGCCACCTCCACCTCCCGACTCTGTGGGTCCCATTAGGGTATGCACTAGGGAGGGAGTAACCGGGTGGGAACCCGATGAGGTAAATAAGATGCTTGACCTGGAGGTTCAGTTCCGCACCGAGAGAAACGTGGCCAAGGCCATGTTCGACTCGGGCGAGCTCCCAGGTCGTACGCTAAAACAGATACGGGATAAGCGGAACACCATCTCGTACAAACGAAGGCGGGAGGTGGCCTGGCCGAGGCTGACTGCCTCGAGTGACCCTGCGGTGTTTGAAGAGGAGGGTGAGGAAGACCTTGACTCCAACGCGGGGCCAGGGTTGGTGGAGGAGGAAAATCCCCAGGAGGAAAGGGCAACGAGCGAGCCGTCGCCTACTCCAAATGAATTCGGGCAAGGCACTGCCCCTGACCCTGGGCCTTCTGCCCGTGCAGTGCCGGATCCCTGTTCGCAAGAGTCTGAGAGGGTCCAGACTCCCACCCCAGAGGACCTCCTTGATGAGGCAATGTGGCGCAAAAGGGTTGCGGGGGATGCTCTCTCCCAGATCCCGGCGGATCCCATGAGGGGCGCTGGAGAGGCGTTAGAAGCTCTGCGCTCGGCGTTGACGGGTGTCTGCGCCACCGGGGGGGTTCCGACCGACTTGGTGGTGGCGGCCCATTCGGCCGTGCAGGAGTACTTTGGAGCCAAGGTATCTGTCGCTTCGTCCACTGGACGACGGCAGGGTAGGGGGGGAGCTCATCGGAGGGCCCCTTCGGGAGGGCGGAGTCGGGGGGCAAGACGGCGATTCGCGTACTCGAGAGCCCAACAGCTCTTTCGCGAGGAGCCGGGTCTCCTAGCAAAGCTCGTTCGGCAGGGGAAGCCTCTGGATGGCTCTGGCGGCGGACTCCCCCCGGTGGGGGAGGTGAGGGCACTCTACGAGGAATTGTGGGGTGTCCGACCCTCTGTGGAGATACCGCCTATGGGGCTCCCGTCGCAAACCTGGCGGGTGGATGAGGTCCTGGGGGTGATAACACCCCAGGAAATCCAGGCAAGGATTACCCGCACCAAAGCTAGCACATCACCGGGCCTGGACGGTGTAAAAAGATGCCATCTCCAGGGAAGGGTGGCTAAGGAGCTCCTACGGTTGTGGTTCAACCTGATCTTAGTGTCAGGGATGATCCCACCGGACTGGAGCCACAACAGGACCACCCTCCTCCTCAAGGAGGGAAAGGACGGCAGGAGAGCTGAGAATTACCGCCCAATAACGGTGGGATCACTCCTGTCTCGCCTCTTCTGGGGCATCGTGGACGGAAAGTTTCGCCGTCGCACGGACTTTTCGTCGAGGCAGAAGGGCTTTGTGGCTGAGGCTGGATGCTTCAACAACATCCACATATTAGCAGAGGTCCTTCGCGCCGCCAAGCGGGGTGGTGGTTTGACTGTGGTGCAGATCGATGTGTCTAAGGCCTTCGATTCTGTGCCTCATCAGGCCATCCGCCCCGCTCTAAAGGCCTTGGGCTTGCCTGAGGTGGCGGTGCGCCTAGTTGAGGCGTCCTATTCGGATGTCTCCACTAGGATCAGGCACGGGGGGGAGAACATACAGGTGTGCCTGAGACGAGGGGTGAAACAGGGAGATCCTCTCTCTCCCCTCGTATTCAATGCTATACTCGACCCCCTCCTACGGCAACTCGAGGGACCTGAAGGGTTCCGCCTCTCGGGTGACTGCACGCTAAGCAGCCTTGGCTTCGCCGATGATGTGCTGCTGTTGGCGAGGTCCCCGGAAGGGGCGCAGCGGATGTTGGCGCGCGTGGAGGAGTACCTCAGTGCCCTTGGCATGGGGGTCTCCCCCACTAAGTGCGCTGCCTTCACCGTTGTGCCTCAGCGGGGGACCTGGTACTTGGCCGACCCGCTCCTACATTTTGGGGGCGGGGGGCCGGTGCCATATGCACCGCCCGAGGAGGCGTTCCGCTATCTTGGCGTGGGCGTCTCGCCGTGGAGGGGAGTCGGAGTGGGCAACTTGCACAAGGAGATTGGGGAGTGCCTTGGGAGAGTTAGGCGTCTTCCTCTCAAGCCTCACCAAAAGCTCCAACTTATATGCAGGTACGTGATACCTCACTACCTGTACCAGCTGACGGTCATCGCCCCCCCGATGACCCAAATACGACGGCTGGACAGGGAAGTGAGGGTGGCAATAAAGGAAATCCTCCATCTACCGCAATCCGTTTCTGACGGGCTCCTGTATTGCGGGAACAAAGATGGGGGTCTTGGAGTCCCCAAACTTGAGGTGTTGATCCCCGCAACCGTCCTCAAGTTGGGCCTCAAGTTCTCCACTTCCGGAGACCCAGTATTGCGACGACTGGCAGAGGCTGGGAACTTCCAAGCTAGGATGAGGGGGTATGCTAACGCAAACCGCCTCACGTGGCCCTTGGAGTCCCCGCGGGCCATTGAGGAGT
>NC_077225.1:5977761-5979092 GCF_024763615.1 Phlebotomus papatasi | reverse complement strand
ACTTCTTCATAAATGAAATTTTTGTGAAAATTTCATGAAATTTTCCAAAAATTTTCATGACACCTCGATTTTTCATAAATATTCATGAAATGCAACAATTTTCAAATAGTACTGAGGATTTCAATAACCACCATCTACTTTTAATATCATTTGTACCATTTGCCACACCTTTTCCATACAATTTCTAAGTGGCGCACTGTGAGGGTCATAGTTAATACCCATCACAATACACCAACTTGCCATTTAGTACCTCAATCATATATTTTACCTTCCCTCCATAGCATGATTTCTCTGTACAACATACTACCATTTTTTTTTTCTTTCAATATATACATTTGCCAACTAGTACCCATAAGTACTAACATGCCCCATTCATATAGCTTGATTTCTATATAATACATTTCCCAGTTAGTACTTGTGGGTCCTACCATGCCCATTCATATAGCTTGATTTCTATATAATACATTTCCCAGTTAGTACTTGTGGGTCCTACCATGCCCATTCATATAGCTTGATTTCTATATAATACATTTCCCAGTTAGTACTTGTACCATCGCCACCGTACGTTTCCCGAGGTAGTACCCCGAATCTCTGTACAACATACTACAATTTTTTTTTTTTTTTCAATATATACATTTGCCAACTAGTACCCATAAGTACTAACATGCCCCATTCATATAGCTTGATTTCTATATAATACATTTCCCAGTTAGTACTTGTGGGTCCTACCATGCCCATTCATATAGCTTGATTTCTATATAATACATTTCCCAGTTAGTACTTGTACCATCGCCACCGTACGTTTCCCGAGGTAGTACCCCGAATCTCTGTACAACATACTACAATTTTTTTTTTTTTTTTCAATATATACATTTGCCAACTAGTACCCATAAGTACTAACATGCCCCATTCATATAGCTTGATTTCTATATAATACATTTCCCAGTTAGTACTTGTGGGTCCTACCATGCCCATTCATATAGCTTGATTTCTATATAATACATTTCCCAGTTAGTACTTGTGGGTCCTACCATGCCCATTCATATAGCTTGATTTCTATATAATACATTTCCCAGTTAGTACTTGTGGGTCCTACCATGCCCATTCATATAGCTTGATTTCTATATAATACATTTCCCAGTTAGTACTTGTGGGTCCTACCATGCCCATTCATATAGCTTGATTTCTATATAATACATTTCCCAGTTAGTACTTGTACCATCGCCACCGTACGTTTCCCGAGGTAGTACCCCGAATCTCTGTACAACATACTACCATTTTTTTTTTTTTTCAATATATACATTTGCCAACTAGTACCCATAAGTACTAAC
>NC_077225.1:5960261-5972761 GCF_024763615.1 Phlebotomus papatasi | reverse complement strand
TAATTTGCCGACTTCCCTTACCTACATTATTCTATCGCCTAGAGACTCTTAACCTTGGAGACCTGCTGCGGATATTGGTACGGTCTATTGAGAATGTTTACGTGGCCCTACCATAGATTTTCAAGGTCCGAGGAATGACATACCCGACACAGCAATAAACGCCATGCTCTTCTAACTCATTTACCATATCTCTCTTCGAAAGACTTCCATGGTAATACAGTTATGAAACAGAAAAGATAACTCTTTCGGTATGCTTCGACGGCTTCTCTATGGTAGCTTCTGTTGCCAGGATGAGCTTTAAACCTATAGAATATAGATATTACTCTATATCTATAGGACCCACAATAAACGTATACTCAATAGGTTACGGAATTGGAACCGTATTCCCTTTCGCTCAAAAAATATAAACCAAAAATTTATATTTTTTTATATGTTCAGCTTTCGCCTAGAGCTTAGGACCGACTAACCCGTGATCAACCACTGTTCACACGGAACCCTTCTCCACTTCAGTCATCCAAGATCTCATTCGATTATTTGCTACTACCACCAAGATCTGTGCCAATGGCGGCTCCATGTGGACTTACGTCCAACACTTCAAAGCACACCATTGTACCCTCCTACTCATTACAATTTCATATTATATACAATTGCTCATATATAACATCTATTGTAACGGCTATGTATAGGCAGACGACTTGAGCGCCATCCATTTTAAGGGCTAGTTGTTTCGGCAGGTGAGTTGTTACACACTCCTTAGCGGTTTACAACTTCCATGTCCACCGTCCTGCTGTCTTAAACAACCAACACCTTTCATGGTATCTGACATGAGTCGTATTAACATTTGGGCGCCGTAACATAGCGTTTGGTTCATCCCACAGCGCCAGTTCTGCTTACCAAAAGTGGCCCACTAAGTACAACTTTTATCTTAACCTCAAAGTATGACTTCAATCAAGAAAATCGAGGTCTTACCCATTTAAAGTTTGAGAATAGGTTTATGTTGTTTTTTTTTTTGTTTCTGTATTTTTTCGTTGTTTTTGTAGTTTGTTTAAGTTGTTGTTGCTTTTGGGGTTTGTTCTTGTTTTGTAACTGTTGTTGTTTTTGTAATTTTGGTTTGTTTTTGTTGTAGTTAATTTTTTGTTGTGGTTGTTTTTTGGGTTTGTTGTTTGTTTGTGTTGTTGTTGTTGTTTCTGGGGTTTGTGGTTTGTTTTTGTTTTTGTTGCTGTGTTTGTGGTTCGTTTTGTTTTTTGTTTTTGGTTTTGCTGTTTTTGTTATTTTTGTGGTTTGTTTTTGTTTTTGTTGTTTTTGTAGTTGCTTTTTGCGTTTGTTGTTGTTTTTGTAGGTTTTGTAGGTTGTTTTTGTTTTTGGTTTTGTAGGTTGTTTTTGTTATTTTTGTGGTTTGTTTTTGTTTTTGCTGTTTTTGTAGTTGCTTTTGGCGTTTGTTGTTGTTTTTGATGTTTGTTTTTGTTTTTGGTGTTGTAGTTTTTGAAGTTTGTTTTTGTTGTTATATTTTTTGTTGTTTGTTTTTGTTGTTTGTTTTTGTTTTGTTTGCGTCATTGGAATGCTTAATTTGGTGGAGCGCTTGTTTATTTTGGGGAGCTTGATTTTTTGGGACGCTTGTATTTTTTGCTGTGCTTACGTTGCGATCACTGGTTGTAATGTTTGCTCGGCGTTGGCTCCGGCTTCGGCTCCGGCTTCGGCTCCGGCTCCGGCTCCGGCTCCGGCTACGGCTTCGCCTACGCCTACGCCTACGCCTACGCCTTCGCCTACGCCTACGCCTACGCCTACGCCAAGCGCCTCGCAGTTTGGGTGTGTTGTCTGAATACTTTGAACGAATGCAAATGACGTGAATTAGGTAGAAAAGTACTTTTCCTGACTTTTTGGACCATGCAGCATATGCATGATGCATATGCAGCATGCTCTAGATGTGTGGAAATGACGTGAATTAGGTAGAAAAGTACTTTTCCTGACTTTTTGGACCATGCAGCGTATGCGTGATGCATATGCATCATGCTCTAGATGTGTGGAAATGACGTGAATTTGGTAGAAAAGTACTTTTCCTGACTTTTTGGACCATGCAGCATGTGCATGATGCATATGCAGCATGCTCTAGATGTGTGGAAATGACGTGAATTAGGTAGAAAAGTACTTTTCCTGACTCTTGGGACCATGCAGCATATGCATGATGCATATGCAGCATGGTCTAGTTGTGTGGAAATGACGTGAATTAGGTAGAAAAGTACTTTTCCTGACTTTTTGGACCAAGCAGCATATGCGTGATGCATACACATCATGCTCTAGATGTGTGGAAATGACGTGAATTAGGTAGAAAGGTACTTTTCCTAACTTTTTGGACCATGCAGCATATGCATGATGCATATGCAGCATGGTCTAGTTGTGTGGAAATGACGTGAATTAGGTAGAAAAGTACTTTTCCTGACTTTTTGGACCTTGCAGCATATGCATCATGCACATGCATGATGCATAAGCCGCATGAAAATTATGTATTTGTTGAATATATAGTATTTCTAACATTTTTGGTGTATGAAGCATATGCATGATGCATATGCTTCATGGCGCATATGTCAAAAATTGTGCATATGCTTGATGCATCTTGTGTCCAAATTTGAGCAAAATCGGCCCAGTGGTTCAAAAGTTATGGAGAAAAATGTAAAAAAAATAGTCCGTGTGTCGAAATCCAAAATGTGTCGACATCCGTTAGATTCATCCTAATGCTTTATTTTCATTAGACAGTCGGATTCCCCTGCTCCGTGTCAGTTCTGAATTGATTGTTTGTTGATGGTCCTTGAAAATCCCTTTACTGTGCCTAATTAGAGTTCAACAGGGTATTCTTTCCCCGCTAATGATTCCAAGCCCGTTCCCTTGGCTGTGGTTTCGCTAGATAGTAGATAGGGACAGTAGGAATCTCGTTAATCCATTCATGCGCGTCACTAATTAGATGACGATGCATTTGGGAGAGCCATAGTTACTCCCGCCGTTGACCCGCGCTTTCTTGAATTTCCAATTGCCTCTGCAAGCGAAAGCAATAATATTTGAAAACCAAGAGAATTTCCCTTTGCCTCTGCAAGCGAAAGCAATAATATTTTAAAACACAGAGAATTTCCCTTTGCCTCTGCAAGCGAAAGCAATAATATCTTAAAACAAAGAAAATTTCCCTTTGCCTCTGCAAGCGAAAGCAATAATATTTTAAAATACAGAGAATTTTCCTTTGCCTCTGCAAGCATGGTAGTACTTATGGGTATTAGTTGGCAAATGTATTATATAGAAATCAAGCTATATGAATGGGGCATGGTAGTACTTATGGGTATTAGTTGGCAAATGTATTATATAGAAATCAAGCTATATGAATGGGGCATGGTAGTACTTATGGGTATTAGTTGGCAAATGTATTATATAGAAATCAAGCTATATGAATGGGGCATGGTAGTACTTATGGGTATTAGTTGGCAAATGTATTATATAGAAATCAAGCTATATGAATGGGGCATGGTAGTACTTATGGGTATTAGTTGGCAAATGTATTATATAGGAATCAAGCTATATGAATTTATATATGGTGAGGTATTTTTTTTAGCTTTTGTTGTTTTTGTTTGATGATGTGTATGCTTTTCGTTTTGCTGGCGTCTGTGGGACGCTTGAGTTTTTGGGACGCTTGTATTTTTTGCTGTGCTTACGTTGCGATCACAGATTGTAATGTTTGCTCGGCGTTGGCTCCGGCTTCGGCTCCGGCTTCGGCTCCGGCTCCGGCTCCGGCTCCGGCTTCGGCTGCGCCTACGCCTACGCCTACGCCTGCGCCTACGCCTACGCCTACGCCTACGCCTACGCCAAGCGCCTCGCAGTTTGGGTGTGTGATCAGTGTTGATTGTTTTACACTTACTGATGTATGCTGCATATGCGTGAAAATGACGTGATTGAGGCAGAAAAGCAATTTTCGTGACATTTTGGGGCATGCAGCAAAATGGTGTGCATGCAGCATATGCTGCATGCATATGCAGCACGTTCTAGAAGTATGCAAATGATGCAAAAGGTGAATAAAAGTCGTTTCCCATAATTTTTGGACAATGCAGCATATGCTGCATGCACATGCAGCATATGCTGCATGCACATGCAGCACGTTCTAGAGGTATGCAAATGATGCAAAAGGTGAATAAAAGTCGTTTCCCTTAATTTTTGGACAATGCAGCATATGCATGATGCATATGCTTCATGGTGCATATGTCAAAAGTTGCGCATATGCTCAATGGATCTTGTGTCCAAATTTGAGCAAAATCGGCCCAGTGGTTCAAAAGTTATTGGAGAAAATGTGTAAAAAAATTTAAAAAATATATATATATGTGAAAAACCAAGATGGCGGACGAAAGTCAAAAATGTCAAAAGTGATGGATCATCTAGACTATATAGGCTTTCTATTGGTGTATTGAACAAATAAATCGGTTCAGTGGTTTGGTCAAAATAGATGTCCAATGGAGGGCATGTAGAAATGATGAAAAAATAGAAAATGGCGATAAAATCCAAGATGGCGGTGGAAAATGAAAATGTGTAAAACGTTAGGACAGAGTATATTTAATGATCTTTCAAATGATAGTAAAATTTAGAGATTCCCATAATTAGTCTAGTCACAGTGAGGTATGTAGGAAAAGCATGCAAAAAACGCAAGAAATTTTCAAATGAGCAAAAATCCAAGATGGCGGCCTCAACGGAAAAATTCAAACAAATTGTGCACATCTACATAGTATAAGCTTTCATATGATACCAAAATGAAGAGAATCGAATGAGTAGTTTGGTCTGGGCGATTGGACATTGCGGGTGGTTATTCCTCGGCATTTAAGTTACCATAAGGCAATCATAGTTAACTCCCGCCGTTTACCCGCGCTTTCTTGAATTTCTTCACATTGACATTCAGAGCACTGGGCAGAAATCACATTGTGTCAACACCCGTTAGAGCCATCACAATGCTTTGTTTTAATTAGACAGTCGGATTCCCCTGGTCCGTGCCAGTTCTGAATTGATTGTTTGTTGATGGTCGTTGTAAATCTATATACAAAAATGTTGTTTTACCAACATTTTTTTTAGCGTATATAGCATAGCTTGAGTGTTCCGTACTTCGTGCTGGCCTAATCATATCTTTTCACCGTCCGTTAAGACAACTAATCAGATACTTCAGCCAACACATTTACTCATACTTCCCAAACAAGCCCGACACATCTCAATCTTCAGAGCCAATCCTTATCCCGAAGTTACGGATCTAATTTGCCGACTTCCCTTACCTACATTATTCTATCGACTAGAGACTCTTAACCTTGGAGACCTGCTGCGGATATTGGTACGGTCTATTGAGAATGTTTACGTGGCCCTACCATAGATTTTCAAGGTCCGAGGAATGACATACCCGACACAGCAATAAACGCCATGCTCTTCTAACTCATTTACCATATCTCTCTTCGAAAGACTTCCATGGTAATACAGTTATGAAACAGAAAAGATAACTCTTTCGGTATGCTTCGACGGCTTCTCTATGGTAGCTTCTGTTGCCAGGATGAGCTTTAAACCTATAGAATATAGATATTACTCTATATCTATAGGACCCACAATAAACGTATACTCAATAGGTTACGGAATTGGAACCGTATTCCCTTTCGCTCAAAAAATATAAACCAAAAATTTATATTTTTTTATATGTTCAGCTTTCGCCTAGAGCTTAGGACCGACTAACCCGTGATCAACCACTGTTCACACGGAACCCTTCTCCACTTCAGTCATCCAAGATCTCATTCGATTATTTGCTACTACCACCAAGATCTGTGCCAATGGCGGCTCCATGTGGACTTACGTCCAACACTTCAAAGCACACCATTGTACCCTCCTACTCATTACAATTTCATATTATATACAATTGCTCATATATAACATCTATTGTAACGGCTATGTATAGGCAGACGACTTGAGCGCCATCCATTTTAAGGGCTAGTTGTTTCGGCAGGTGAGTTGTTACACACTCCTTAGCGGTTTACAACTTCCATGTCCACCGTCCTGCTGTCTTAAACAACCAACACCTTTCATGGTATCTGACATGAGTCGTATTAACATTTGGGCGCCGTAACATAGCGTTTGGTTCATCCCACAGCGCCAGTTCTGCTTACCAAAAGTGGCCCACTAAGTACAACTTTTATCTTAACCTCAAAGTATGACTTCAATCAAGAAAGTCGAGGTCTTACCCATTTAAAGTTTGAGAATAGGTTGTTTTTGTTTTTGGTTTTGTTGTTTTTGTTATTTTTGTGGTTTGTTTTTGTTTTTGTTGTTTTTGTAGTTGCTTTTTGCGTTTGTTGTTGTTTTTGTAGGTTTTGTAGGTTGTTTTTGTTTTTGGTTTTGTAGGTTGTTTTTGTTATTTTTGTGGTTTGTTTTTGTTTTTGCTGTTTTTGTAGTTGCTTTTGGCGTTTGTTGTTGTTTTTGTTGTTTGTTTTTGTTTTTGGTGTTGTAGTTTTTGAAGTTTGTTTTTGTCGTTATATTTTTTGTTGTTTGTTTTTGTTGTTTGTTTTTGTTTTGCTTGCGTCATTGGAATGCTTAATTTGGTGGAGCGCTTGTTTATTTTGGGGAGCTTGATTTTTTGGGACGCTTGTATTTTTTGCTGTGCTTACGTTGCGATCACTGGTTGTAATGTTTGCTCGGCGTTGGCTCCGGCTTCGGCTCCGGCTTCGGCTCCGGCTCCGGCTCCGGCTCCGGCTACGGCTTCGCCTACGCCTACGCCTACGCCTACGCCTTCGCCTACGCCTACGCCTACGCCTACGCCAAGCGCCTCGCAGTTTGGGTGTGTTGTCTGAATACTTTGAACGAATGCAAATGACGTGAATTAGGTAGAAAAGTACTTTTCCTGACTTTTTGGACCATGCAGCATATGCATGATGCATATGCAGCATGCTCTAGATGTGTGGAAATGACGTGAATTAGGTAGAAAAGTACTTTTCCTGACTTTATGGACCATGCAGCATGTGCATGATGCATCTGCAGCATGCTCTAGATGTGTGGAAATGACGTGAATTAGGTACAAAAGTACTTTTCCTGACTCTTGGGACCATGCAGCATATGCATGATGCATATGCAGCACGGTCTAGTTGTGTGGAAATGACGTGAATTAGGCAGAAAAGTACTTTTCCTGACTTTTTGGACCATGCAGCATATGCATCATGCACATGCATGATGCATAAGCCGCATGAAAATTATGTATTTGTTGAATATATAGTATTTCTAACATTTTTGGTGTATGAAGCATATGCATGATGCATATGCTTCATGGCGCATATGTCAAAAGTTGTGCATATGCTTGATGCATCTTGTGTCCAAATTTGAGCAAAATCGGCCCAGTGGTTCAAAAGTTATGGAGAAAAATGTAAAAAAATAGTCCGTGTGTCGAAATCCAAAATGTGTCGACATCCGTTAGATTCATCCTAATGCTTTATTTTCATTAGACAGTCGGATTCCCCTGCTCCGTGTCAGTTCTGAATTGATTGTTTGTTGATGGTCCTTGAAAATCCCTTTATTGTGCCTAATTAGAGTTCAACAGGGTATTCTTTCCCCGCTAATGATTCCAAGCCCGTTCCCTTGGCTGTGGTTTCGCTAGATAGTAGATAGGGACAGTAGGAATCTCGTTAATCCATTCATGCGCGTCACTAATTAGATGACGATGCATTTGGGAGAGCCATAGTTACTCCTGCCGTTGACCCGGAATTTCCCTTTGCCTCTGCAAGCGAAAGCAATAATATTTTAAAACAAAGAGAATTTCCCTTTGCCTCTGCAAGCTAAAGGAATAATATTTTAAAACACAGAGAATTTTCCTTTGCCTCTGCAAGCGAAAGAAATAATATTTTAAAACACAGAGAATTTTCCTTTATCTCTGCAAGCGAAAACAATAATATTTTAAAATACAGAGAATTTCCCTTTGCCTCTGCAAGCGAAAGCAATAATATTTTAAAATACAGAGAATTTTCCTTTGCCTCTGCAAGCATGGTAGTACTTATGGGTATTAGTTGGCAAATGTATTATATAGAAATCAAGCTATATGAATGGGCATGGTAGCACCCATAAGTACTAACTGGGAAATGTATTATATAGAAATCAAGCTATATGAATGGGGCATGGTAGTACTTATGGGTATTAGTTGGCAAATGTATTATATAGGAATCAAGCTATATGAATTTATATATGGTGAGGTATTTTTGTAGCTTTTGTTGTTTTTGTTTGATGATGTGTATGCTTTTCGTTTTGCTGGCGTCTGAGGGACGCTTGAGTTTTTGGGACGCTTGTATTTTTTGCTGTGCTTACGTTGCGATCACAGATTGTAATGTTTGCTCGGCGTTGGCTCCGGCTTCGGCTCCGGCTTCGGCTCCGGCTCCGGCTCCGGCTCCGGCTTCGGCTGCGCCTACGCCTACGCCTACGCCTGCGCCTACGCCTACGCCTACGCCTACGCCTACGCCAAGCGCCTCGCAGTTTGGGTGTGTGATCAGTGTTGATTGTTTTACACTTACTGATGTATGCTGCATATGCGTGAAAATGACGTGATTGAGGCAGAAAAGCAATTTTCGTGACATTTTGGGGCATGCAGCATATGCTGCATGCACATGCAGCACGTTCTAGAAGTATGCAAATGATGCAAAAGGTGAATAAAAGTCGTTTCCCATAATTTTTGGGCAATGCAGCATATGCTGCATGCACATGCAGCATATGCTGCATGCACATGCAGCACGTTCTAGAGGTATGCAAATGATGCAAAAGGTGAATAAAAGTCGTTTCCCTTAATTTTTGGACAATGCAGCATATGCATGATGCATATGCTTCATGGTGCATATGTCAAAAGTTGCGCATATGCTCAATGGATCTTGTGTCCAAATTTGAGCAAAATCGGCCCAGTGGTTCAAAAGTTATTGGAGAAAATGTGTAAAAAAATGTAAAAAATATATATGTATGTGAAAAACCAAGATGGCGGACGAAAGTCAAAAATGTCAAAAGTGATGGATCATCTAGACTATATAGGCTTTCTATTGGTGTATTGAACAAATAAATCGGTTCAGTGGTTTGGTCAAAATAGATGTCCAATGGAGGGCATGTAGAAATGATGAAAAAATAGAAAATGGCGATAAAATCCAAGATGGCGGTGGAAAATGAAAATGTGTAAAACGTTAGGACAGAGTATATTTAATGACCTTTCAAATGATAGTAAAATTTAGAGATTCCCATAATTAGTCTAGTCACAGTGAGGTATGTAGGAAAAGCATGCAAAAAACGCAAGAAATTTTCAAATGAGCAAAAATCCAAGATGGCGGCCTCAACGGAAAAATTCAAACAACTTGTGCACATCTACATAGTATAAGCTTTCATATGATACCAAAATGAAGAGAATCGGATGAGTAGTTTGGTCTGGGCGATTTGACAATGCGGGTGGTTATTCCTCGGCATTTAGGATACCATAAGGCAATCATAGTTAACTCCCGCCGTTTACCCGCGCTTTCTTGAATTTCTTCACATTGACATTCAGAGCACTGGGCAGAAATCACATTGTGTCAACACCCGTTAGAGCCATCACAATGCTTTGTTTTAATTAGACAGTCGGATTCCCCTGGTCCGTGCCAGTTCTGAATTGATTGTTTGTTGATGGTCGTTGTAAATCTATATACAAAAATGTTGTTTTACCAACATTTTTTTTAGCGTATATAGCATAGCTTGAGTGTTCCGTACTTCGTGCTGGCCTAATCATATCTTTTCACCGTCCGTTAAGACAACTAATCAGATACTTCAGCCAACACATTTACTCATACTTCCCAAACAAGCCCGACACATCTCAATCTTCAGAGCCAATCCTTATCCCGAAGTTACGGATCTAATTTGCCGACTTCCCTTACCTACATTATTCTATCGACTAGAGACTCTTAACCTTGGAGACCTGCTGCGGATATTGGTACGGTCTATTGAGAATGTTTACGTGGCCCTACCATAGATTTTCAAGGTCCGAGGAATGACATACCCGACACAGCAATAAACGCCATGCTCTTCTAACTCATTTACCATATCTCTCTTCGAAAGACTTCCATGGTAATACAGTTATGAAACAGAAAAGATAACTCTTTCGGTATGCTTCGACGGCTTCTCTATGGTAGCTTCTGTTGCCAGGATGAGCTTTAAACCTATAGAATATAGATATTACTCTATATCTATAGGACCCACAATAAACGTATACTCAATAGGTTACGGAATTGGAACCGTATTCCCTTTCGCTCAAAAAATATAAACCAAAAATTTATATTTTTTTATATGTTCAGCTTTCGCCTAGAGCTTAGGACCGACTAACCCGTGATCAACCACTGTTCACACGGAACCCTTCTCCACTTCAGTCATCCAAGATCTCATTCGATTATTTGCTACTACCACCAAGATCTGTGCCAATGGCGGCTCCATGTGGACTTACGTCCAACACTTCAAAGCACACCATTGTACCCTCCTACTCATTACAATTTCATATTATATACAATTGCTCATATATAACATCTATTGTAACGGCTATGTATAGGCAGACGACTTGAGCGCCATCCATTTTAAGGGCTAGTTGTTTCGGCAGGTGAGTTGTTACACACTCCTTAGCGGTTTACAACTTCCATGTCCACCGTCCTGCTGTCTTAAACAACCAACACCTTTCATGGTATCTGACATGAGTCGTATTAACATTTGGGCGCCGTAACATAGCGTTTGGTTCATCCCACAGCGCCAGTTCTGCTTACCAAAAGTGGCCCACTAAGTACAACTTTTATCTTAACCTCAAAGTATGACTTCAATCAAGAAAGTCGAGGTCTTACCCATTTAAAGTTTGAGAATAGGTTGAGGTCGTTTCGTCCCCAATAGCCTCTAATCATTCGCTTTACCGGATAAGATTACTCTTATATAATGTGCACCAGCTATCCTGAGGGAAACTTCGGAGGGAACCAGCTACTAGATGGTTCGATTGGTCTTTCGCCCCTATACCCAATTCTGACAATCGATTTGCACGTCAGAACTGCTTCGGTCCTCCATCAGGGTTTCCCCTGACTTCAACCTGATCAGGCATAGTTCACCATCTTTCGGGTCCTACCATGTATGCTCAAGGTACGATTTCATAAAATTTTGCAATTTTAATTATAAATCGCCCCGGGATGGAAATTTATCCATATATGTAATATATAATGGATAAATATAATCCCATTAACAGTCACGTTAATTTCGCTCTTGGGTTTTATTTCAAAATACTCTATTGTCTAACAAAAGTTTGACAATAAATCCCAATAACTTGCATACATGCTAGACTCCTTGGTCCGTGTTTCAAGACGGGCCCCGAAGGTATCTAAATCTTTGAGTGCACTGCCAATCAAATACATATAAATTATATATAATTACATATGCATGTTATATGATTGTTTTAAATCCGTCAGTCGAATACTATCAGAATTCTATTATGGATTTATCAAAATAACACATAATGATATTTATGATAAACAACCCATTACGAATTCTAGAGATAGACTCAAATATAGCAAAAAAGCATATATTTAATCTAACGGATTGCAGTGTCCTACTAGATGAAAAGTGCATACTAAACGATTAAGTTTAATATTGAATTTCATCCATCGGATAGATTAGATTCAACGGGCTTAACCCCTATACGGTTTCACGTACTCTTTAACTCTCTATTCAGAGTTCTTTTCAACTTTCCCTCACGGTACTTGTTCTCTATCGGTCTCGTGGTTATATTTAGCCTTAGATGGAGTTTACCACCCACTTTGTGCTGCACTATCAAGCAACACGACTCTTAGGAGAAAACGTTCGCAAATTGCAGATAGTAATTGCTACGGGCCTGGCACCCTCTATGGGATAAAGTGGCCCCATTCAAGATGGACTTGAATCTACTATCTATATGCAATAAGCTAATGAACTCTCCATACACTGCATCCCCAATTAACAAAAATTGCTAATTGGGCTTAGTGCTGGGCTAATCCCGTTTCGCTCGCCGCTACTAAGGGAATCCTCGTTAGTTTCTTTTCCTCCCCTTATTAATATGCTTAAATTCAGGGGGTAGTCACGTATGAGTTGAGATCGCAATAAATATTAAATTATTGTAGCACATTATATTGAATAATCCCATTTTATTAAAAGTTTTTTAATATAATAAGTTTTTCTGTATAACAATATGTCTTTAAGATAAATTATCCAATGACTATGATATACCCCTTATATATATATTTCAACTTTTAATATTATACATTGGGTACATTCAAATGTGCTTTAAAAAAAATATATATTAAGAGCATGAAATATAATTCCATAGCTCCAATGTTTTTATACAAATGTATAAAAACAATTTCAATTGCTTAATATTTACGACACTCAACCATACGTGGTCCATGCAGTTTAAACAAAAATTTAAACTTTTGCATGGACCGCAATATGCGTTCAAAATGTCGATGTTC
>NC_077225.1:5955261-5957761 GCF_024763615.1 Phlebotomus papatasi | reverse complement strand
TTTGCGGTTTCACTATAATATAGTTTGTACTTAGACATGCATGGCTTAATCTTTGAGACAAGCATATAACTACTGGCAGGATCAACCAGAATAATGTTAACATCATTCTTTAATTGGTTGCATAGACCAAAAAAAAAATCTTTATTTGAATAATATATTCAAATAATTTTTTTTTTTTTAATACCAGTATATGTATGTTTAAAAACATACAACCACAATATAACCATTTTATAATGAACCAAATTATATATTAATGCCATTTTCTATAATGATTTAAAAAAAAAATAAATCATTTTACTATGAACCATATAATATATAAAATGCCATGTTATAATGGTTATGTATATATATCCATATATATATATCACCAAAAACCATATTTCCTCTTCCTATTCGACATAGGATACTCTTCATATACCATTCGTATAATACGACCTTAACCATATGCTAATATGAGACATTAAGCAAATATATACCTCAGCGATATATATTCGTAATACGTATAAGCCATATCGCTCCTATAGGCTATGGCCAGTCAGTACTTATGGGTACTGATTCGACCTCCTATAGAAGACGATCCCAGTTAGTACTTGTGGGTACTACTTTTCCATCGCCACCGTACGATTCTAGAGGTGGTATCCCGAATTTCAGTACAACATACTACCAAAACAATTTTTTTTTTTTTGCACAAATACCTCTAAAACTTCTTCATAAATGAAATTTTTGTGAAAATTTCATGAAATTTTCCAAAAATTTTCATGACACCTCGATTTTTCATAAATATTCATGAAATGCAACAATTTTCAAATAGTACTGAGGATTTCAATAACCACCATCTACTTTTAATATCATTTGTACCATTTGCCACACCTTTTCCATACAATTTCTAAGTGGCGCACTGTGAGGGTCATAGTTAATACCCATCACAATACACCAACTTGCCATTTAGTACCTCAATCATATATTTTACCTTCCCTCCATAGCATGATTTCTCTGTACAACATACTACCATTTTTTTTTTCTTTCAATATATACATTTGCCAACTAGTACCCATAAGTACTAACATGCCCCATTCATATAGCTTGATTTCTATATAATACATTTCCCAGTTAGTACTTGTGGGTCCTACCATGCCCATTCATATAGCTTGATTTCTATATAATACATTTCCCAGTTAGTACTTGTACCATCGCCACATATAGCTTGATTTCTATATAATACGTTTCCCGAGGTAGTACCCCATACTACAATTTTTTTTTTTTTTCAATATATACATTTGCCCATTAAGTACTATCTATATACATTTCTATATAATACCAGTTAGTACTTGTACCATCGCCACCGTACGTTTCCCGATAGTACTAATCTCTGTACAACATTACAATTTTTTTTTTTTTTTCAATATATACATTTGCCAACTAGTACCCATAAGTACTAACATGCCCCATTCATATAGCTTGATTTCTATATAATACATTTCCCAGTTAGTACTTGTGGGTCCTACCATGCCCATTCATATAGCTTGATTTCTATATAATACATTTCCCAGTTAGTACTTGTGGGTCCTACCATGCCCATTCATATAGCTTGATTTCTATATAATACATTTCCCAGTTAGTACTTGTGGGTCCTACCATGCCCATTCATATAGCTTGATTTCTATATAATACATTTCCCAGTTAGTACTTGTGGGTCCTACCATGCCCATTCATATAGCTTGATTTCTATATAATACATTTCCCAGTTAGTACTTGTGGGTCCTACCATGCCCATTCATATAGCTTGATTTCTATATAATACATTTCCCAGTTAGTACTTGTGGGTCCTACCATGCCCATTCATATAGCTTGATTTCTATATAATACATTTCCCAGTTAGTACTTGTACCATCGCCACCGTACGTTTCCCGAGGTGGTACCCCGAATCTCTGTAAAACATACTACCAAAAAAAAATTTTTTTTTTTGCACAAATACCTTTAAAATTTTTTGTTAAATGAAATTTTTTTGAAAATTTCATGAAATTTTGAAATTTTCATGAAATTTTGGAAATTTTGGAAATTTTCGTGAAATTTTCAGAAATCGTCAAAATCATTGAAAACAACATGAAAAACTCATTTCAAAATTTCATGAAATTTTGGAAATTTTGGAAATTTTGGAAATTTTGGAAATTTTTGTGAAATTTTCAGAAATCGTCAAAATCATTGAAAACAACATGAAAAACTCATTTCAAAATTTCATGAAATTTTGGAAATTTATGAAATTTTGGAAATTTTGGAAATTTTTGTGAAATTTTCAGAAATCGTCAAAATCATTGAAAACAACATGAAAAACTCATTTCAAAATTTCATGAAATTTTGGAAATTTTGGAAATTTTGGAAATTTTTGTGAAATTTTCAGAAATCGTCAAAATCATTGAAAACAACATGAAAAACTCATTTCAAAATTTCATGAAATTTTGGAAATTTTGGAAATTTTGGAAATTTTGGAAATTTTTGTGAA
>NC_077225.1:5884167-5949167 GCF_024763615.1 Phlebotomus papatasi | reverse complement strand
AAAGTTGAAAAGAACTCTGAATAGAGAGTTAAAGAGTACGTGAAACCGTATAGGGGTTAAGCCCGTTGAATCTAATCTATCCGATGGATGAAATTCAATATTAAACTTAATCGTTTAGTATGCACTTTTCATCTAGTAGGACACTGCAATCCGTTAGATTAAATATATGCTTTTTTGCTATATTTGAGTCTATCTCTAGAATTCGTAATGGGTTGTTTATCATAAATATCATTATGTGTTATTTTGATAAATCCATAATAGAATTCTGATAGTATTCGACTGACGGATTTAAAACAATCATATAACATGCATATGTAATTATATATAATTTATATGTATTTGATTGGCAGTGCACTCAAAGATTTAGATACCTTCGGGGCCCGTCTTGAAACACGGACCAAGGAGTCTAGCATGTATGCAAGTTATTGGGATTTATTGTCAAACTTTTGTTAGACAATAGAGTATTTTGAAATAAAACCCAAGAGCGAAATTAACGTGACTGTTAATGGGATTATATTTATCCATTATATATTACATATATGGATAAATTTCCATCCCGGGGCGATTTATAATTAAAATTGCAAAATTTTATGAAATCGTACCTTGAGCATACATGGTAGGACCCGAAAGATGGTGAACTATGCCTGATCAGGTTGAAGTCAGGGGAAACCCTGATGGAGGACCGAAGCAGTTCTGACGTGCAAATCGATTGTCAGAATTGGGTATAGGGGCGAAAGACCAATCGAACCATCTAGTAGCTGGTTCCCTCCGAAGTTTCCCTCAGGATAGCTGGTGCACATTATATAAGAGTAATCTTATCCGGTAAAGCGAATGATTAGAGGCTATTGGGGACGAAACGACCTCAACCTATTCTCAAACTTTAAATGGGTAAGACCTCGACTTTCTTGATTGAAGTCATACTTTGAGGTTAAGATAAAAGTTGTACTTAGTGGGCCACTTTTGGTAAGCAGAACTGGCGCTGTGGGATGAACCAAACGCTATGTTACGGCGCCCAAATGTTAATACGACTCATGTCAGATACCATGAAAGGTGTTGGTTGTTTAAGACAGCAGGACGGTGGACATGGAAGTTGTAAACCGCTAAGGAGTGTGTAACAACTCACCTGCCGAAACAACTAGCCCTTAAAATGGATGGCGCTCAAGTCGTCTGCCTATACATAGCCGTTACAATAGATGTTATATATGAGCAATTGTATATAATATGAAATTGTAATGAGTAGGAGGGTACAATGGTGTGCTTTGAAGTGTTGGACGTAAGTCCACATGGAGCCGCCATTGGCACAGATCTTGGTGGTAGTAGCAAATAATCGAATGAGATCTTGGATGACTGAAGTGGAGAAGGGTTCCGTGTGAACAGTGGTTGATCACGGGTTAGTCGGTCCTAAGCTTTAGGCGAAAGCTGAACATATAAAAAAAAATATAAATTTTTGGTTTATATTTTTTGAGCGAAAGGGAATACGGTTCCAATTCCGTAACCTATTGAGTATACGTTTATTGTGGGTCCTATAGATATAGAGTAATATCTATATTCTATAGGTTTAAAGCTCATCCTGGCAACAGAAGCTACCATAGAGAAGCCGTCGAAGCATACCGAAAGAGTTATCTTTTCTGTTTCATAACTGTATTACCATGGAAGTCTTTCGAAGAGAGATATGGTAAATGAGTTAGAAGAGCATGGCGTTTATTGCTGTGTCGGGTATGTCATTCCTCGGACCTTGAAAATCTATGGTAGGGCCACGTAAACATTCTCAATAGACCGTACCAATATCCGCAGCAGGTCTCCAAGGTTAAGAGTCTCTAGTCGATAGAATAATGTAGGTAAGGGAAGTCGGCAAATTAGATCCGTAACTTCGGGATAAGGATTGGCTCTGAAGATTGAGATGTGTCGGGCTTGTTTGGGAAGTATGAGTAAATGTGTTGGCTGAAGTATCTGATTAGTTGTCTTAACGGACGGTGAAAAGATATGATTAGGCCAGCACGAAGTACGGAACACTCAAGCTATGCTATATACGCTAAAAAAAATGTTGGTAAAACAACATTTTTGTATATAGATTTACAACGACCATCAACAAACAATCAATTCAGAACTGGCACGGACCAGGGGAATCCGACTGTCTAATTAAAACAAAGCATTGTGATGGCTCTAACGGGTGTTGACACAATGTGATTTCTGCCCAGTGCTCTGAATGTCAATGTGAAGAAATTCAAGAAAGCGCGGGTAAACGGCGGGAGTATACTATGACTCCCGTATGGTATCCTAAATGCCGAGGAATAACCACCCGCAATGTCGAATCCCCCAGACCAAACTACCCATCCGATCGACTTGACCTTGGTGTCAAATGAAAGGTCATATTGTCTAGATTCCGCGAACTTCTTTGGTTTTTCGATTTTCTGCCGCCATCTTGGTTTTTCACTCATTTCAAAATGGCGGACTATTTTTTCACATTTTTCTCCATAACTTTTGAACCACTGGGCCGATTTTCTTCAAATTTGGACACAAAATGCATCAAGCATATCCGCAAATGTCAGAGGATGGAATGTCCGACATGTCCACGGAATGTCCGAGGACATGTCCATGGATAACCAAATGCCGAGGAATAACCACCCATAGATGTCCAATCCCCCAGACCAAACTACTCAACCGATCGACTTGACCTTGGTGTCAAATGAAAGGTCATATTGTCTAGATTCCGCGAACTTCTTTGGTTTTTCGATTTTCGGCCGCCATCTTGGTTTTTCACTCAATTCAAAATGGAGTCCAATTTTCACATTTTCTCCCATAACTTTTGAACCACTGGGCCGATTTTCTTCAAATTTGGACACAAGATGCATCAAGCATATCCGCAAATCTCAGAGGATGGAATGTCCGATATGTCCACGGAATGTCCGAGGACATGTCCATGGAATTTCCGAGGACATGTCCATGGAATGTCCGAGGACATGTCCACGGAATGTCCGACATGTCCACGGAATGTCCGAGGACATGTCCACGGAATGTCCGAGGACATGTCCATGGAATGTCCGAGGACGTGTCCATGGAATGTCCGACATGGCCACGGAATGTCCGAGGACATGTCCATGGAATGTCCGACATGTCCTTGGAATGTCCGACATGTCCACGGAATGTCAGAGGACATGTCCACGGAATGTCCGACATGTCCACGGAATGTCAGAGGACATGTCCACGGAATGTCCGACATGTCCACGGAATGTCCGAGGACATGTCCACGGAATGTCCGACATGTCCACGGAATGTCCGAGGACATGTCCACGGAATGTCCGACGACATGTCCACGGGATGTCCATGTTCACGGAATGTCCGAGGGCATGTCCATGGAATGTCCGAGGACATGTCCATGGAATGTCCGACATGTCCATGGACATGTTCACGGAATGTCCGAGGACATGTCCACGGAATGTCCGAGGACATGTCCATGGAATGTCCGAGGACATGTCCACGGAATGTCCGGCATGTCCACGGAATGTCCGAGGACATGTCCATGGAATGTCCGAGGACGTGTCCATGGAATGTCCGACATGTCCACGAAATGTCCGAAGACATGTCCATGTAATATCCGAAGACATGTACATGGAATGTCCGAGGACATGTCCATGGAATGTCCGAGGACATGTCCACGGAATGTCCGACATGTCCACGGAATGTCCGAGGACATGTCCACGGAATGTCCGAGGACATGTCCATGGAATGTCCATGTTCACGGAATGTCCGAGGGCATGTCCATGGAATGTCCGAGGACATGTCCATGGAATGTCCGAGGACATGTCCATGGAATATCCGACATGTTCACGGAATGTCCGAGGACATGTCCACGGAATGTCCGAGGACATGTCCATGGAATGTCCGAGGACATGTCCACGGAATGTCCGGCATGTCCACGGAATGTCCGAGGACATGTCCATGGAATGTCCGAGGACATGTCCACGGAATGTCCGAGGACATGTCCATGGAATATCCGACATGTACACGGAATGTCCGAGGACGTGTCCATGGAATGTCCGACATGTCCATGGAATGTCCGAGGACATGTCCATGGAATGTCCGACATGTCCACGGAATGTCCGAGGACATGTCCATGGAATGTCCGAGGACATGTCCACGGAATGTCCGAGGACATGTCCATGGAATGTCCATGTTCACGGAATGTCCGAGGGCATGTCCATGGAATGTCCGAGGACATGTCCATGGAATGTCCGAGGACATGTCCATGGAATATCCGACATGTTCACGGAATGTCCGAGGACATGTCCACGGAATGTCCGAGGACATGTCCATGGAATGTCCGAGGACATGTCCACGGAATGTCCGGCATGTCCACGGAATGTCCGAGGACATGTCCATGGAATGTCCGAGGACATGTCCACGGAATGTCCGAGGACATGTCCATGGAATATCCGACATGTACACGGAATGTCCGAGGACGTGTCCATGGAATGTCCGACATGTCCATGGAATGTCCGAGGACATGTCCATGGAATGTCCGACATGTCCACGGAATGTCCGAGGACATGTCCATGGAATGTCCGAGGACATGTCCACGGAATGTCCGAGGACATGTCCACGGAATGTCCGAGGACATGTCCATGGAATATCCGACATGTACACGGAATGTCCGAGGACATGTCCATGGAATGTCCGACATGTTCACGGAATGTCCGAGGACATGTCCATGGAATTTTTTTTATGAATTGTGTTCGCAAATTATTCTTATCACACACCCAAACTGCGAGGCGGTTGGCGTAGGCGTAGGCGTAGGCGTAGGCGTAGGCGAAGGCGTAGGCGTAGGCGTAGGTGTAGGCGAAGCCGGAACCGGAGCCGGAGCCGGAGCCAGAGCCGAAGCCGGAGCCGAAGCCGGAGCCAACGCCGAGCAAACATTACAATCTGTGATCGCAACGTAAGCACAGCAAAAAATACAAGCGTCCCAAAAACTCAAGCGTCCCATAGACGCAAGCAAAACGAAAAAATACACATCATCAAACAAAAACAACAAAAATACCTCACCATATATAAATATTCATTTAATAGATTAGTTGCTCTATATACACATTTGTCAACTACTACCCAAAAGGTACTATTATGCCCATTCACATAGCTTGGTTGCTATATATACATTTGCCAACTAATACCCATAAGTACTACCATGCTTGCAGAGGCAAAGGAAAATTCTCTGTATTTTAAAATATTATTGTTTTCGCTTGCAGAGGTAAAGGGAAATTCTCTGTGGTTTAAAATATTATTGCTTTCGCTTGCAGAGGCAAAGGGAAATTCTCTGTGTTTTAAAATATTATTGCTTTCGCTTGCAGAGGCAAAGGGAAATTCAAGAAAGCGCGGGTAAACGGCGGGAGTAACTATGACTCTCTCAACAGCCAAATGCATCGTCGTCTAATTAATAACGAGCATGAATGGATTAATGACATTCCTACTATCCCTATCTACTATCGAGTGATACTACAGCCAAGGGAACGGGCTTGGAATCATTAGCGGGGAAAGAAGACCATGTTGAAAGCCGTCGAAGCATACCGAAAGAGTTATCTTTTCTGTTTCATAACTGTATTACCATGGAAGTCTTTCGAAGAGAGATATGGTAAATGAGTTAGAAGAGCTTGGCATTTATTGCTGTGTCGGGTATGTCATTCCTCGGACCTTGAAAATCTATGGTAGGGCCACGTAAACATTCTCAATAGACCGTACCAATATCCGCAGCAGGTCTCCAAGGTTAAGGATCTCTAGACGATAGAATAATTTGGGAAGTCGGCAAATTAGATCCGCAACTTCGGGATAAGGATTGGCTCTGAAAATTGAGATGTGTTGGGCTTGCTCGGGAAGTATGAGTAAATGTGTTGGCTAAAGTATCTGATTAGTTGTCTTAACGGACGGTGAAAAGATATGATTAAGCTAACACGAAGTACGGAACACTTAAGCTATGCTATATACGTTAAAAAAGTGTTGGTAAAACTTCAATTTTTGTATATAGATTTACAACGATCATCAACAAACAATCAAATCAGAACTGACACGGATCAGGGGAATCCGACTTTCTAATTAATTAACATTGTGATGGATCTAATGGGTATTGACACAATGTGAATTCTGCCCAGTGCTCTGAATGTTAATTTGAAGAAATTCAAGAAAGCGCGGGTAAACGGCGTGAGTAACTATGCTCTCTCAACAGCCAAATACATTGTCATCTAATTAATGGCGAGTGTGAATGGATTTACGACATTCCTACTATCCCTATCTACTATCGAGCAATACCACAGCCAAGGGAACGGGCTTGGAATCATTAGTGGGGAAAGAAGACCATGTCGAACTCTAATTTGGCACAGTAGAGAGATTTACAACGATTATAAACAATCAATTCAGTCAATTCAGTCAAAATTGAGCAGAGCTGAGTGACTGCTGTGCTCTGTTCATGTTTCTCAGGCGACGGTCGACGGGAAAATGAGGGAAAAACATGAAGCGAAGAAACGTGAACGTATCCGCTCAGTCAGTGGAGGGGAGAATCGTGGTCGAGAGATGGCGCAGAATCGGGCGACGGCTGTGCTCTGTTCATGTTTCTCAGGCGACGGTCGACGGGAAAATGAGGGAAAAACATGAAGCGAAGAAACGTGAACGTATCCGCTTAGTCAGTGGAGGGGAGAATCGTGATTGAGAGATGGCGCAGAATCGGGCGACGGCTGTGCTCTGTTCATGTTTCTCAGGCGACGGTCGACGGGAAAATGAGGGAAAACATGAAGCGAAGAAACGTGAACGTATCCGCTCAGTCAGTGGAGGGGAGAATCGTGATCGAGAGATGGCGCAGAATCGGGCGACGGCTGTGCTCTGTTCATGTTTCTCAGGCGATGGTCGACGGGAAAATGAGGGAAAAACATGAAGCGAAGAAACGTGAACGTATCCGCTCAGTCAGTGGAGGGGAGAATCGTGGTCGAGAGATGGCGCAGAATCGGGCGACGGCTGTGCTCTGTTCATGTTTCTCAGGCGACGGTCGACGGGAAAATGAGGGAAAAACATGAAGCGAAGAAACGTGAACGTATCCGCTTAGTCAGTGGAGCGGAGAATCGTGATCGAGAGATGGCGCAGAATCGGGCGACGGCTGTGCTCTGTTCATGTTTCTCAGGCGACGGTCGACGGGAAAATGAGGGAAAAACATGAAGCGAAGAAACGTGAACGTATCCGCTTAGTCAGTGGAGGGGAGAATCGTGGTCAAGAGATGGCGCAGTATCGGGCGACGGCTGTGCTCTGTTCATGTTTCTCAGGCGACGGTCGACTGGAAAATGAGGGAAAAACATGAAGCGAAGAAACGTGAACGTATCCGCTTAGTCAGTGGAGGGGAGAATCGTGATCGAGAAATTGCGCAGAGCTGAGTGACTGCTGTGCTCTGTTCATGTTTCTCAGGCGACGATCGACGGGAAAATGAGGGAAAACATGAAGCGAAGAAACGTGAACGTATCCGCTCAGTCAGTGGAGGGGAGAATCGTGATCGAGAGATGGCGCAGAATCGGGCGACGGCTGTGCTCTGTTCATGTTTCTCAGGCGACGGTCGACGGGAAAATGAGGGAAAAACATGAAGCGAAGAAACGTGAACGTATCCGCTCAGTCAGTGGAGGGGAGAATCGTGGTCGAGAGATGGCGCAGAATCGGGCGACGGCTGTGCTCTGTTCATGTTTCTCAGGCGACGGTCGACGGGAAAATGAGGGAAAAACATGAAGCGAAGAAACGTGAACGTATCCGCTTAGTCAGTGGAGGGGAGAATCGTGATCGAGAGATGGCGCAGAATCGGGCGACGGCTGTGCTCTGTTCATGTTTCTCAGGCGACGGTCGATGGGAAAATGAGGGAAAAACATGAAGCAAAGAAACGTGAACGTATCCGCTCAGTCAGTGGAGGGGAGAATCGTGATCGAGAGATGGCGCAGAATCGGGCGACGGCTGTGCTCTGTTCATGTTTCTCAGGCGACGGTCGACGGGAAAATGAGGGAAAAACATGAAGCGAAGAAACGTGAACGTATCCGCTTAGTCAGTGGAGGGGAGAATCGTGGTCGAGAGATGGCGCAGTATCGGGCGACGGCTGTGCTCTGTTCATGTTTCTCAGGCGACGGTCGACGGGAAAATGAGGGAAAAACATGAAGCGAAGAAACGTGAACGTATCCGCTCAGTCAGTGGAGGGGAGAATCGTGATCGAGAGATGGCGCAGAATCGGGCGACGGCTGTGCTCTGTTCATGTTTCTCAGGCGACGGTCGACGGGAAAATGAGGGAAAAACATGAAGCGAAGAAACGTGAACGTATCCGCTTAGTCAGTGGAGGGGAGAATCGTGGTCGAGAGATGGCGCAGAATCGGGCGACGGCTGTGCTCTGTTCATGTTTCTCAGGCGACGGTCGACGGGAAAATGAGGGAAAAACATGAAGCGAAGAAACGTGAACGTATCCGCTTAGTCAGTGGAGGGGAGAATCGTGGTCGAGAGATGGCGCAGTATCGGGCGACGGCTGTGCTCTGTTCATGTTTCTCAGGCGACGGTCGATGGAAAAATGAGGGAAAAACATGAAGCGAAGAAACGTGAACGTATCCGCTCAGTCAGTGGAGGGGAGAATCGTGGTCGAAAGATGGTGCAGAATCGGGCGACGGCTGTGCTCTGTTCATGTTTCTCAGGCGACGGTCGATGGAAAAATGAGGGAAAAACATGAAGCGAAGAAACGTGAACGTATCCGCTCAGTCAGTGGAGGGGAGAATCGTGATCGAGAAATTGCCCAGAGCTGAGTGACTGCTGTGCTTTGTTCATGTTTCTCAGGCGACGGTCGACGGGAAAATGAGGGAAAAACATGAAGCGAAGAAACGTGAACGTATCCGCTCAGTCAGTGGAGGGGAGAATCGTGGTCGAGAGATGGCGCAGAATCGGGCGACGGCTGTGCTCTGTTCATGTTTCTCAGGCGACGGTCGACGGGAAAATGAGGGAAAAACATGAAGCGAAGAAACGTGAACGTATCCGCTTAGTCAGTGGAGGGGAGAATCGTGATTGAGAGATGGCGCAGAATCGGGCGACGGCTGTGCTCTGTTCATGTTTCTCAGGCGACGGTCGACGGGAAAATGAGGGAAAACATGAAGCGAAGAAACGTGAACGTATCCGCTCAGTCAGTGGAGGGGAGAATCGTGATCGAGAGATGGCGCAGAATCGGGCGACGGCTGTGCTCTGTTCATGTTTCTCAGGCGATGGTCGACGGGAAAATGAGGGAAAAACATGAAGCGAAGAAACGTGAACGTATCCGCTCAGTCAGTGGAGGGGAGAATCGTGGTCGAGAGATGGCGCAGAATCGGGCGACGGCTGTGCTCTGTTCATGTTTCTCAGGCGACGGTCGACGGGAAAATGAGGGAAAAACATGAAGCGAAGAAACGTGAACGTATCCGCTTAGTCAGTGGAGCGGAGAATCGTGATCGAGAGATGGCGCAGAATCGGGCGACGGCTGTGCTCTGTTCATGTTTCTCAGGCGACGGTCGACGGGAAAATGAGGGAAAAACATGAAGCGAAGAAACGTGAACGTATCCGCTTAGTCAGTGGAGGGGAGAATCGTGGTCAAGAGATGGCGCAGTATCGGGCGACGGCTGTGCTCTGTTCATGTTTCTCAGGCGACGGTCGACTGGAAAATGAGGGAAAAACATGAAGCGAAGAAACGTGAACGTATCCGCTTAGTCAGTGGAGGGGAGAATCGTGATCGAGAAATTGCGCAGAGCTGAGTGACTGCTGTGCTCTGTTCATGTTTCTCAGGCGACGATCGACGGGAAAATGAGGGAAAACATGAAGCGAAGAAACGTGAACGTATCCGCTCAGTCAGTGGAGGGGAGAATCGTGATCGAGAGATGGCGCAGAATCGGGCGACGGCTGTGCTCTGTTCATGTTTCTCAGGCGACGGTCGACGGGAAAATGAGGGAAAAACATGAAGCGAAGAAACGTGAACGTATCCGCTCAGTCAGTGGAGGGGAGAATCGTGGTCGAGAGATGGCGCAGAATCGGGCGACGGCTGTGCTCTGTTCATGTTTCTCAGGCGACGGTCGACGGGAAAATGAGGGAAAAACATGAAGCGAAGAAACGTGAACGTATCCGCTTAGTCAGTGGAGGGGAGAATCGTGATCGAGAGATGGCGCAGAATCGGGCGACGGCTGTGCTCTGTTCATGTTTCTCAGGCGACGGTCGATGGGAAAATGAGGGAAAAACATGAAGCAAAGAAACGTGAACGTATCCGCTCAGTCAGTGGAGGGGAGAATCGTGATCGAGAGATGGCGCAGAATCGGGCGACGGCTGTGCTCTGTTCATGTTTCTCAGGCGACGGTCGACGGGAAAATGAGGGAAAAACATGAAGCGAAGAAACGTGAACGTATCCGCTTAGTCAGTGGAGGGGAGAATCGTGGTCGAGAGATGGCGCAGTATCGGGCGACGGCTGTGCTCTGTTCATGTTTCTCAGGCGACGGTCGACGGAAAAATGAGGGAAAAACATGAAGCGAAGAAACGTGAACGTATCCGCTTAGTCAGTGGAGGGGAGAATCGTGATCGAGAGATGGCGCAGAATCGGGCGACGGCTGTGCTCTGTTCATGTTTCTCAGGCGACGGTCGACGGGAAAATGAGGGAAAAACATGAAGCGAAGAAACGTGAACGTATCCGCTTAGTCAGTGGAGGGGAGAATCGTGGTCGAGAGATGGCGCAGAATCGGGCGACGGCTGTGCTCTGTTCATGTTTCTCAGGCGACGGTCGACGGGAAAATGAGGGAAAAACATGAAGCGAAGAAACGTGAACGTATCCGCTTAGTCAGTGGAGGGGAGAATCGTGGTCGAGAGATGGCGCAGTATCGGGCGACGGCTGTGCTCTGTTCATGTTTCTCAGGCGACGGTCGATGGAAAAATGAGGGAAAAACATGAAGCGAAGAAACGTGAACGTATCCGCTCAGTCAGTGGAGGGGAGAATCGTGGTCGAAAGATGGTGCAGAATCGGGCGACGGCTGTGCTCTGTTCATGTTTCTCAGGCGACGGTCGATGGAAAAATGAGGGAAAAACATGAAGCGAAGAAACGTGAACGTATCCGCTCAGTCAGTGGAGGGGAGAATCGTGATCGAGAAATTGCCCAGAGCTGAGTGACTGCTGTGCTTTGTTCATGTTTCTCAGGCGACGGTCGACGGGAAAATGAGGGAAAAACATGAAGCGAAGAAACGTGAACGTATCCGCTTAGTCAGTGGAGGGGAGAATCGTGGTCGAGAGATGGCGCAGAATCGGGCGACGGCTGTGCTCTGTTCATGTTTCTCAGGCGACGGTCGACGGGAAAATGAGGGAAAAACATGAAGCGAAGAAACGTGAACGTATCCGCTCAGTCAGTGGAGGGGAGAATCGTGGTCGAAAGATGGTGCAGAATCGGGCGACGGCTGTGCTCTGTTCATGTTTCTCAGGCGACGGTCGACGGGAAAATGAGGGAAAAACATGAAGCGAAGAAACGTGAACGTATCCGCTCAGTCAGTGGAGGGGAGAATCGTGGTCGAAAGATGGTGCAGAATCGGGCGACGGCTGTGCTCTGTTCATGTTTCTCAGGCGACGGTCGACGGGAAAATGAGGGAAAAACATGAAGCGAAGAAACGTGAACGTATCCGCTTAGTCAGTGGAGGGGAGAATCGTGGTCGAGAGATGGCGCAGAATCGGGCGACGGCTGTGCTCTGTTCATGTTTCTCAGGCGACGGTCGACGGGAAAATGAGGGAAAAACATGAAGCGAAGAAACGTGAACGTATCCGCTTAGTCAGTGGAGGGGAGAATCGTGGTCGAGAGATGGCGCAGAATCGGGCGACGGCTGTGCTCTGTTCATGTTTCTCAGGCGACGGTCGACGGGAAAATGAGGGAAAAACATGAAGCGAAGAAACGTGAACGTATCCGCTTAGTCAGTGGAGGGGAGAATCGTGGTCGAGAGATGGCGCAGAATCGGGCGACGGCTGTGCTCTGTTCATGTTTCTCAGGCGACGGTCGACGGGAAAATGAGGGAAAAACATGAAGCGAAGAAACGTGAACGTATCCGCTTAGTCAGTGGAGGGGAGAATCGTGGTCGAGAGATGGCGCAGAATCGGGCGACGGCTGTGCTCTGTTCATGTTTCTCAGGCGACGGTCGACGGGAAAATGAGGGAAAAACATGAAGCGAAGAAACGTGAACGTATCCGCTTAGTCAGTCTTCACGTCTTCAAGAGCGGATAAGGAATACGCTAAATTGGTAAAGCGTCACATGATGCATGGACCATGTGGAGCTGATCTTCCTTCAGACAGATGTTGGCGGGATGGGCGTTGTTCCAAGAAATTCCCCAAGGAATTCCATGAAGCCACCACATTTCGGACGAATGGTTATCCCATCTATCGACGTCGGGACAATGGCGCCTCCATGATGCGTGATGGACGTCGGTTGGATAATAGATGGGTGGTGCCGCACAACAGATACCTGCTTGAAGTGTACAATTGCCACATCAATGTTGAGCATTGCACAATGGTTGATGTGGTAAAATACATGTTCAAGTATATATTTAAGGGTATGTTCTTTTTAAGTTTTTATTATACTATATGATATTTATATAAGATATTTATGTTTTTTATTTATTAACTCTTTCTTTTTTCTTTTTCTACTCTCTTTTATAGGTGTCTGTGCGGCTAATGTGCGCTTGGACTTAAGCAATGAGGTTCAAATTTATGAAAATTGCCGCTTTCTAAGCTCTCCTGAGGCTGCTTGGCATTTGGCAAAGTATGAAATGTATCAGCATTCTCATACTATTGTTCGCCTATCAGTCCATCTAGAGGGTGAAGATAGGGTATATTTTCATGAAGGGGCTGATTTGCTCCAGGTGGCTCAACCACAGTCAACATTGTCGGCGTATTTTCAGTCCAATGCGGAGATGAAGGTGATTGCTGATCGGAAGTTAGAAGGGATCACCAGCAGGAGGATGAAAGCAAAAGTCTATCGGGAACATGGATTGCATTTGACTTATCCTCAATATTGCAAAATGTTTTCATGGAAGACAGATGCGCCAAGGAGATGGCAGAAGAGAGAGAAAGCTCACAGGAAAGGTATGAATTTATAATTTCTACAATATACTCATATTTTATTAATTTTCTTTTTTTTTCTCTCTATTTAAAGGGTTTGTTGCGATTGGACGTATGTATACGGTCAATCCAAGAAACGTGGAACTGCATAGCTTACGTGTCCTCTTGCTGCATGTTCCTGGATGTACCAGCTACCAAGATCTGCGAACTGTCAACGGGAGAGTGTTTGAGACTTTTGCGGAAGCTGCAATTGTTCGTGGTCTTCGAAGATCAGATGAGGAATTCTCCAACACAATAGAAGAAGCAATCTCTTTGGACATCCCCCCAGCCGAATGCCGTTCTCTCTTTGCGATGCTTCTCTACTACAATCAGCCGGATACAGCTGGTGGAGTATGGATACGTTTCAAGGAAAATCTCATTAGAGATTTGCTCGAGGGACAGAGACGGAGAGAAGAAGAAGCGGAGTACCTTGCACTGGCTCATATGGATTCTATCATTGTAGGAAATGGCGGTTCAGGAATTCAGTACTATTCTGGTATGCCAGAAGTACCGATGAATTATCGGTATTTCTATTCGGACCATCACGAAGATGCCTGCCACCAAGACATAGAGCGATGTCGACGTCTTCTGACAGAGAGGTGCAATATGTTGAATTCGGCTCAACGTTCAGCATTCGACACTATTGTCACTTCACTGCAGGAACGTAGAGATGAGGTCAATTTCGAGGAAGCAAGGTGCTTTTTCGTCGATGGTCCTGGTGGAACTGGAAAAACATTTTTGTACGAAACCCTCTACTACTATTGTGTAGTTGAGGGATTTAAGTGCATAGTGACTGCTTGGACGGGAATTGCTGCATCGCTATTGCCTACAGGAAGAACAGTTCACTCTACATTCAAGTTGCCTCTCAATCTAACTGAGACAGCAACTTGCAATGTACGTGTGAATTCTCCAGATGGTCAGAAACTCGAGGAGGCGGACATTATTCTATGGGATGAATGTTCCATGGCAGAATCACGAGCATTGACAGCAGTCAATGAATTTCTGCAGGAATTGGAACACACAACAGTCCCCTTCGGAGGAAAGGTAATATCATACAATTCTCCTTTTCTTTTTTGATTTTTTTTTTAAGGACAATTTAACTAAATTGTATTTTTTTTTCTCTCTATTTGTATTTACAGGTAATGGTGATGGGTGGTGATTTTCGTCAGATCCTGCCTGTCGTTCAGTACGGTGATAGGAGCCATATTTTGGAAAAGTGTGTTTTGGAGAATGCTTGCTGGCCGCTGTTTCGTTCGCTGAAACTGCATCACAATCAACGAGCTGCAATTGGTCAGGAAGCTTTTGCAACACATCTGAATGATGTTGGTGAGGGTCGCACAAATAATGAGTTGGGACTTCATGTCTTTGATTCCAATAATTGTGTGATCACCATTAACAATCTCATTCAGAAGGTGTTTGGAAAAAGTCGTATTTTACCAGACGACTGTGCCATCCTGTGTCCACGTCGAGATGCCTGCCAACAAGTTAATCACAGGATTAACGATCGACTACCAGGAGAAGGACGAAGCTACCGAGCCAGTAACAGGATCGTTGATGAGGATGACAAAGCCCGAATGAGATATAATGATGAATTCCTTGATGCTCAAAATCCTGCAGGACTTGCGCCTCAGGTGCTTCTGCTGAAGAAGGGATCTATCATTATGCTCATTCGGAATTTGGACAGCAAAATGGGTCTCTGCAACGGAACACGACTGCGCGTTCTCCAAACACATAATCATCTGATAAAATGTGTTGTACTGAACGGCATCAGGAAGGGTGTCACAATCCATTTACCAAGGATAGATATAACAACTACGGAGAACGATGATGTCCCTGTAAACTTCACAAGGAGGCAATTTCCAGTCATTGGAGCCTTTGCCATGACAATCAATAAGAGTCAGGGACAGACGCTGAGACGTGTGGGATTATATCTTCCATCTCCGGTTTTTGCTCACGGCCATTTGTATGTGGCTATGTCCAGGGTGCGTCACATGGAGGACATTCAAGTCGTGATTTCTCATGGACGACTAGGGATTGCAGATAATGACAGGCAGACGAAAAACATCGTGTATGAGGAGATTATCCAGAGGCTGGGCTGATGCACAAACCGTCCTTTTTAGGACGAAAAAAAAACGTCCTTTTTAGGACGAAAAAAATCGTCCTTTTTAGGACGAAAAAAAACCGCCCTTTTTAGGGCGACCAAATACATACATAAAGAGTTGAAAAAATCTTCAATATTGAATAATATTTCTTGCAAATATTTCTTTTTCTTTAATTACATATATTTGCAGAGAACTTTGCTGAGTCAAAACCAAAGTAGATGATAATGCTGCTTTTCATGGACGAGTGGGGATTGCAGATAATGACAGGCAGACGAGAAACATCGTATAAGAGGAGATTATCCAGAGGCTGGGCTGAGGTACAAACCGCCTTTTCTAGGGCGACCAAATACATACATAAAGAGTTGAACAAATCTTCAATATTGAATAATATCTATTGCAAATACTTCCTAAATACTAATTAATACTAAAAAATAATATGGTAAAATAACACAAATCACTTTTCTGGCACACCCAAACTGCGAGGCGCTTGGCGAAGGCGCTTGCCGAAGGCGCTTGCCGAAGCCGGAGCCAACGCCGAGCAAACATTACAACCAGTGATCGCAACGTAAGCACGACAAAATAACAAGCGATCCAAAATAAACATGCGCCCCACCAAACTATGCATTCCAGTGATGCAAGCAAAACAAAAACAAGCCACAAAATCAACAGCAAATACAAACAACAACAAAAAACCAACAACAAAACACAAACAAAAACAAACAACAAAAAAACATAAACAAAAAAAAAACTACAAAAATAACAACGAAAACAAAAAAAAATACATCAACAACAACAAACACGAAAAACAAAACGAACCACAAACACAGCAACAAAAACAAACAACAAACCCCAGAAACAACAACAACAACACAAACAAACAACAAACACAACAAAAAATTAACTAAAACAAAAAATTAACTACAACAAAAACAACAACAGTTACAAAACAAAACCAAACAACAAACCCCAAAAGCAACAACAACTTAAACAAACTACAGAAACAACGAAAAATACAGAAACAACAAAAATAAAAAAAACAACATAAACCTATTCTCAAGCTTTAAATGGGTAAGACCTCGACTTTCTTGATTGAAGTCATACTTTGAGGTTAAGATAAAAGTTGTACTTAGTGGGCCACTTTTGGTAAGCAGAACTGGCGCTGTGGGATGAACCAAACGCTATGTTACGGCGCCCAAATGTTAATACGACTCATGTCAGATACCATGAAAGGTGTTGGTTGTTTAAGACAGCAGGACGGTGGACATGGAAGTTGTAAACCGCTAAGGAGTGTGTAACAACTCACCTGCCGAAACAACTAGCCCTTAAAATGGATGGCGCTCAAGTCGTCTGCCTATACATAGCCGTTACAATAGATGTTATATATGAGCAATTGTATATAATATGAAATTGTAATGAGTAGGAGGGTACAATGGTGTGCTTTGAAGTGTTGGACGTAAGTCCACATGGAGCCGCCATTGGCACAGATCTTGGTGGTAGTAGCAAATAATCGAATGAGATCTTGGATGACTGAAGTGGAGAAGGGTTCCGTGTGAACAGTGGTTGATCACGGGTTAGTCGGTCCTAAGCTCTAGGCGAAAGCTGAACATATAAAAAAATATAAATTTTTGGTTTATATTTTTTGAGCGAAAGGGAATACGGTTCCAATTCCGTAACCTATTGAGTATACGTTTATTGTGGGTCCTATAGATATAGAGTAATATCTATATTCTATAGGTTTAAAGCTCATCCTGGCAACAGAAGCTACCATAGAGAAGCCGTCGAAGCATACCGAAAGAGTTATCTTTTCTGTTTCATAACTGTATTACCATGGAAGTCTTTCGAAGAGAGATATGGTAAATGAGTTAGAAGAGCATGGCGTTTATTGCTGTGTCGGGTATGTCATTCCTCGGACCTTGAAAATCTATGGTAGGGCCACGTAAACATTCTCAATAGACCGTACCAATATCCGCAGCAGGTCTCCAAGGTTAAGAGTCTCTAGTCGATAGAATAATGTAGGTAAGGGAAGTCGGCAAATTAGATCCGTAACTTCGGGATAAGGATTGGCTCTGAAGATTGAGATGTGTCGGGCTTGTTTGGGAAGTATGAGTAAATGTGTTGGCTGAAGTATCTGATTAGTTGTCTTAACGGACGGTGAAAAGATATGATTAGGCCAGCACGAAGTACGGAACACTCAAGCTATGCTATATACGCTAAAAAAAATGTTGGTAAAACAACATTTTTGTATATAGATTTACAACGACCATCAACAAACAATCAATTCAGAACTGGCACGGACCAGGGGAATCCGACTGTCTAATTAAAACAAAGCATTGTGATGGCTCTAACGGGTGTTGACACAATGTGATTTCTGCCCAGTGCTCTGAATGTCAATGTGAAGAAATTCAAGAAAGCGCGGGTAAACGGCGGGAGTATATACTATGACTCCCGTATGGTATCCTAAATGCCGAGGAATAACCACCCGCAATGTCGAATCCCCCAGACCAAACTACCCATCCGATCGACTTGACCTTGGTGTCAAATGAAAGGTCATATTGTCTAGATTCCGCGAACTTCTTTGGTTTTTCGATTTTCGGCCGCCATCTTGGTTTTTCACTCAATTCAAAATGGCGTTCATGTTTTCCATGCCAAGGAATAACCACCCGCAATGTCGAATCCCCCAGACCAAACTACCCATCCGAGCGACTTGACCTTGGTGTCAAATGAAAGGTCATATTGTCTAGATTCCGCGAACTTCTTTGGTTTTTCGATTTTCGGCCGCCATCTTGGTTTTTCACTCAATTCAAAATGGCGTTCATGTTTTCCATGCCAAGGAATAACCACCCGCAATGTCGAATCCCCTAGACCAAACTACCCATCCGATCGACTTGACCTTGGTGTCAAATGAAAGGTCATATTGTCTAGATTCCGCGAACTTCTTTGGTTTTTCGATTTTCTGCCGCCATCTTGGTTTTTCACTCATTTCAAAATGGCGGACTATTTTTTCACATTTTTCTCCATAACTTTTGAACCACTGGGCCGATTTTCTTCAAATTTGGACACAAAATGCATCAAGCATATCCGCAAATGTCAGAGGATAGAATGTCCGACATGTCCACGGAATGTCCGAGGACATGTCCATGGATAACCAAATGCCGAGGAATAACCACCCATAGATGTCCAATCCCCCAGACCAAACTACTCAACCGATCGACTTGACCTTGGTGTCAAATGAAAGGTCATATTGTCTAGATTCCGCGAACTTCTTTGGTTTTTCGATTTTCGGCCGCCATCTTGGTTTTTCACTCAATTCAAAATGGAGTCCAATTTTCACATTTTCTCCCATAACTTTTGAACCACTGGGCCGATTTTCTTCAAATTTGGACACAAGATGCATCAAGCATATCCGCAAATCTCAGAGGATGGAATGTCCGATATGTCCACGGAATGTCCGAGGACATGTCCATGGAATTTCCGAGGACATGTCCATGGAATGTCCGAGGACATGTCCACGGAATGTCCGACATGTCCACGGAATGTCCGAGGACATGTCCACGGAATGTCCGAGGACATGTCCATGGAATGTCCGAGGACGTGTCCATGGAATGTCCGACATGGCCACGGAATGTCCGAGGACATGTCCATGGAATGTCCGACATGTCCTTGGAATGTCCGACATGTCCACGGAATGTCAGAGGACATGTCCACGGAATGTCCGACATGTCCACGGAATGTCCGAGGACATGTCCACGGAATGTCCGAGGACATGTCCGACATGTCCACGGAATGTCCGAGGACATGTCCACGGAATGTCCGACGACATGTCCACGGGATGTCCATGTTCACGGAATGTCCGAGGGCATGTCCATGGAATGTCCGAGGACATGTCCATGGAATGTCCGACATGTCCATGGACATGTTCACGGAATGTCCGAGGACATGTCCACGGAATGTCCGAGGACATGTCCATGGAATGTCCGAGGACATGTCCACGGAATGTCCGGCATGTCCACGGAATGTCCGAGGACATGTCCATGGAATGTCCGAGGACGTGTCCATGGAATGTCCGACATGTCCACGAAATGTCCGAAGACATGTCCATGTAATATCCGAAGACATGTCCATGGAATGTCCGAGGACATGTCCATGGAATGTCCGAGGACATGTCCACGGAATGTCCGACATGTCCACGGAATGTCCGAGGACATGTCCACGGAATGTCCGAGGACATGTCCATGGAATGTCCATGTTCACGGAATGTCCGAGGGCATGTCCATGGAATGTCCGAGGACATGTCCATGGAATGTCCGAGGACATGTCCATGGAATATCCGACATGTTCACGGAATGTCCGAGGACATGTCCACGGAATGTCCGAGGACATGTCCATGGAATGTCCGAGGACATGTCCACGGAATGTCCGGCATGTCCACGGAATGTCCGAGGACATGTCCATGGAATGTCCGAGGACATGTCCACGGAATGTCCGAGGACATGTCCATGGAATATCCGACATGTACACGGAATGTCCGAGGACGTGTCCATGGAATGTCCGACATGTCCATGGAATGTCCGAGGACATGTCCATGGAATGTCCGACATGTCCACGGAATGTCCGAGGACATGTCCATGGAATGTCCGAGGACATGTCCACGGAATGTCCGAGGACATGTCCATGGAATGTCCATGTTCACGGAATGTCCGAGGGCATGTCCATGGAATGTCCGAGGACATGTCCATGGAATGTCCGAGGACATGTCCATGGAATATCCGACATGTTCACGGAATGTCCGAGGACATGTCCACGGAATGTCCGAGGACATGTCCATGGAATGTCCGAGGACATGTCCACGGAATGTCCGGCATGTCCACGGAATGTCCGAGGACATGTCCATGGAATGTCCGAGGACATGTCCACGGAATGTCCGAGGACATGTCCATGGAATATCCGACATGTACACGGAATGTCCGAGGACGTGTCCATGGAATGTCCGACATGTCCATGGAATGTCCGAGGACATGTCCATGGAATGTCCGACATGTCCACGGAATGTCCGAGGACATGTCCATGGAATGTCCGAGGACATGTCCACGGAATGTCCGAGGACATGTCCACGGAATGTCCGAGGACATGTCCATGGAATATCCGACATGTACACGGAATGTCCGAGGACATGTCCATGGAATGTCCGACATGTTCACGGAATGTCCGAGGACATGTCCATGGAATTTTTTTTATGAATTGTGTTCGCAAATTATTCTTATCACACACCCAAACTGCGAGGCGGTTGGCGTAGGCGTAGGCGTAGGCGTAGGCGAAGGCGTAGGCGTAGGCGTAGGTGTAGGCGAAGCCGGAACCGGAGCCGGAGCCGGAGCCAGAGCCGAAGCCGGAGCCGAAGCCGGAGCCAACGCCGAGCAAACATTACAATCTGTGATCGCAACGTAAGCACAGCAAAAAATACAAGCGTCCCAAAAACTCAAGCGTCCCATAGACGCAAGCAAAACGAAAAAATACACATCATCAAACAAAAACAACAAAAATACCTCACCATATATAAATATTCATTTAATAGATTAGTTGCTCTATATACACATTTGTCAACTACTACCCAAAAGGTACTATTATGCCCATTCACATAGCTTGGTTGCTATATATACATTTGCCAACTAATACCCATAAGTACTACCATGCTTGCAGAGGCAAAGGAAAATTCTCTGTATTTTAAAATATTATTGTTTTCGCTTGCAGAGGTAAAGGGAAATTCTCTGTGTTTTAAAATATTATTGCTTTCGCTTGCAGAGGCAAAGGGAAATTCAAGAAAGCGCGGGTAAACGGCGGGAGTAACTATGACTCTCTCAACAGCCAAATGCATCGTCGTCTAATTAATAACGAGCATGAATGGATTAATGACATTCCTACTATCCCTATCTACTATCGAGTGATACTACAGCCAAGGGAACGGGCTTGGAATCATTAGCGGGGAAAGAAGACCATGTTGAAAGCCGTCGAAGCATACCGAAAGAGTTATCTTTTCTGTTTCATAACTGTATTACCATGGAAGTCTTTCGAAGAGAGATATGGTAAATGAGTTAGAAGAGCTTGGCATTTATTGCTGTGTCGGGTATGTCATTCCTCGGACCTTGAAAATCTATGGTAGGGCCACGTAAACATTCTCAATAGACCGTACCAATATCCGCAGCAGGTCTCCAAGGTTAAGGATCTCTAGACGATAGAATAATTTGGGAAGTCGGCAAATTAGATCCGCAACTTCGGGATAAGGATTGGCTCTGAAAATTGAGATGTGTTGGGCTTGCTCGGGAAGTATGAGTAAATGTGTTGGCTAAAGTATCTGATTAGTTGTCTTAACGGACGGTGAAAAGATATGATTAAGCTAACACGAAGTACGGAACACTTAAGCTATGCTATATACGTTAAAAAAGTGTTGGTAAAACTTCAATTTTTGTATATAGATTTACAACGATCATCAACAAACAATCAAATCAGAACTGACACGGATCAGGGGAATCCGACTTTCTAATTAATTAACATTGTGATGGATCTAATGGGTATTGACACAATGTGAATTCTGCCCAGTGCTCTGAATGTTAATTTGAAGAAATTCAAGAAAGCGCGGGTAAACGGCGTGAGTAACTATGCTCTCTCAACAGCCAAATACATTGTCATCTAATTAATGGCGAGTGTGAATGGATTTACGACATTCCTACTATCCCTATCTACTATCGAGCAATACCACAGCCAAGGGAACGGGCTTGGAATCATTAGTGGGGAAAGAAGACCATGTCGAACTCTAATTTGGCACAGTAGAGAGATTTACAACGATTATAAACAATCAATTCAGTCAATTCAGTCAAAATTGAGCAGAGCTGAGTGACTGCTGTGCTCTGTTCATGTTTCTCAGGCGACGGTCGACGGGAAAATGAGGGAAAAACATGAAGCGAAGAAACGTGAACGTATCCGCTCAGTCAGTGGAGGGGAGAATCGTGGTCGAGAGATGGCGCAGAATCGGGCGACGGCTGTGCTCTTTTCATGTTTCTCAGGCGACGGTCGACGGGAAAATGAGGGAAAAACATGAAGCGAAGAAACGTGAACGTATCCGCTTAGTCAGTGGAGGGGAGAATCGTGATTGAGAGATGGCGCAGAATCGGGCGACGGCTGTGCTCTGTTCATGTTTCTCAGGCGACGGTCGACGGGAAAATGAGGGAAAACATGAAGCGAAGAAACGTGAACGTATCCGCTCAGTCAGTGGAGGGGAGAATCGTGATCGAGAGATGGCGCAGAATCGGGCGACGGCTGTGCTCTGTTCATGTTTCTCAGGCGATGGTCGACGGGAAAATGAGGGAAAAACATGAAGCGAAGAAACGTGAACGTATCCGCTCAGTCAGTGGAGGGGAGAATCGTGGTCGAGAGATGGCGCAGAATCGGGCGACGGCTGTGCTCTGTTCATGTTTCTCAGGCGACGGTCGACGGGAAAATGAGGGAAAAACATGAAGCGAAGAAACGTGAACGTATCCGCTTAGTCAGTGGAGCGGAGAATCGTGATCGAGAGATGGCGCAGAATCGGGCGACGGCTGTGCTCTGTTCATGTTTCTCAGGCGACGGTCGACGGGAAAATGAGGGAAAAACATGAAGCGAAGAAACGTGAACGTATCCGCTTAGTCAGTGGAGGGGAGAATCGTGGTCAAGAGATGGCGCAGTATCGGGCGACGGCTGTGCTCTGTTCATGTTTCTCAGGCGACGGTCGACTGGAAAATGAGGGAAAAACATGAAGCGAAGAAACGTGAACGTATCCGCTTAGTCAGTGGAGGGGAGAATCGTGATCGAGAAATTGCGCAGAGCTGAGTGACTGCTGTGCTCTGTTCATGTTTCTCAGGCGACGATCGACGGGAAAATGAGGGAAAACATGAAGCACGTGAACGTATCCGCTCAGTCAGTGGAGAGAATCGTGATCGAGAGATGGCGCAGAATCGGGCGACGGCTGTGCTCTGTTCATGTTTCTCACGGTCGAGAAAATGAAAAACATGAAGCGAAGAAACGTGAACGTATCCGCTCAGTCAGTGGAGGGGAGAATCGTGGTCGAGAGATGGCGCAGAATCGGGCGACGGCTGTGCTCTGTTCATGTTTCTCAGGCGACGGTCGACGGGAAAATGAGGGAAAAACATGAAGCGAAGAAACGTGAACGTATCCGCTTAGTCAGTGGAGGGGAGAATCGTGATCGAGAGATGGCGCAGAATCGGGCGACGGCTGTGCTCTGTTCATGTTTCTCAGGCGACGGTCGATGGGAAAATGAGGGAAAAACATGAAGCAAAGAAACGTGAACGTATCCGCTCAGTCAGTGGAGGGGAGAATCGTGATCGAGAGATGGCGCAGAATCGGGCGACGGCTGTGCTCTGTTCATGTTTCTCAGGCGACGGTCGACGGGAAAATGAGGGAAAAACATGAAGCGAAGAAACGTGAACGTATCCGCTTAGTCAGTGGAGGGGAGAATCGTGGTCGAGAGATGGCGCAGTATCGGGCGACGGCTGTGCTCTGTTCATGTTTCTCAGGCGACGGTCGACGGGAAAATGAGGGAAAAACATGAAGCGAAGAAACGTGAACGTATCCGCTCAGTCAGTGGAGGGGAGAATCGTGATCGAGAGATGGCGCAGAATCGGGCGACGGCTGTGCTCTGTTCATGTTTCTCAGGCGACGGTCGACGGGAAAATGAGGGAAAAACATGAAGCGAAGAAACGTGAACGTATCCGCTTAGTCAGTGGAGGGGAGAATCGTGGTCGAGAGATGGCGCAGTGGCGCAGAATCGGGCGACGGCTGTGCTCTGTTCATGTTTCTCAGGCGACGGTCGACGGGAAAATGAGGGAAAAACAAAGCACGTGACGTAGCGAAGAAATCGTGAATGGCGCGTATATCTCGCTTAGTCAGTGAAAAACATGAGCGGGTGACGTATCCGCTTATCAGTGAGTCGAGAGATTGCGCAGAGCTGAGTGATCATGTTTCTCAGGCGACGGACTGTGCGTCTGCTCAGTCATGTCGTGATCGAGAGATCATCGGGCGACGTGCTCTGATGTCGAAAAATGAGGGAAAAACATGAAGCGAAGAAACGTGAACGTATCCGCAGAATCGGGCGACGGCTGTGCTCTGTTCATGTTTCTCAGGCGACGGTCGACGGGAAAATGAGGGAAAAACATCGTGGTCGAAAGATCGAGAGATGGCGCAGAATCGGGCGACGGCTGTGCTCTGTTCATGTTTCTCAGGCGACGGTCGATGGAAAAATGAGGGAAAAACATGAAGCGAAGAAACGTGAACGTATCCGCTCAGTCA
This sequence comes from Phlebotomus papatasi, assembly GCF_024763615.1. Classification (NCBI taxonomy): domain Eukaryota; kingdom Metazoa; phylum Arthropoda; class Insecta; order Diptera; family Psychodidae; genus Phlebotomus; species Phlebotomus papatasi. Next base: position 5,924,609 of record NC_077225.1, on the reverse strand, counting down.
GTGGAGGGGAGAATCGTGATCGAGAAATTGCCCAGAGCTGAGTGACTGCTGTGCTTTGTTCATGTTTCTCAGGCGACGGTCGACGGGAAAATGAGGGAAAAACATGAAGCGAAGAAACGTGAACGTATCCGCTTAGTCAGTGGAGGGGAGAATCGTGGTCGAGAGATGGCGCAGAATCGGGCGACGGCTGTGCTCTGTTCATGTTTCTCAGGCGACGGTCGACGGGAAAATGAGGGAAAAACATGAAGCGAAGAAACGTGAACGTATCCGCTCAGTCAGTGGAGGGGAGAATCGTGGTCGAAAGATGGTGCAGAATCGGGCGACGGCTGTGCTCTGTTCATGTTTCTCAGGCGACGGTCGACGGGAAAATGAGGGAAAAACATGAAGCGAAGAAACGTGAACGTATCCGCTCAGTCAGTGGAGGGGAGAATCGTGGTCGAAAGATGGTGCAGAATCGGGCGACGGCTGTGCTCTGTTCATGTTTCTCAGGCGACGGTCGACGGGAAAATGAGGGAAAAACATGAAGCGAAGAAACGTGAACGTATCCGCTTAGTCAGTGGAGGGGAGAATCGTGGTCGAGAGATGGCGCAGAATCGGGCGACGGCTGTGCTCTGTTCATGTTTCTCAGGCGACGGTCGACGGGAAAATGAGGGAAAAACATGAAGCGAAGAAACGTGAACGTATCCGCTTAGTCAGTGGAGGGGAGAATCGTGGTCGAGAGATGGCGCAGAATCGGGCGACGGCTGTGCTCTGTTCATGTTTCTCAGGCGACGGTCGACGGGAAAATGAGGGAAAAACATGAAGCGAAGAAACGTGAACGTATCCGCTTAGTCAGTGGAGGGGAGAATCGTGGTCGAGAGATGGCGCAGAATCGGGCGACGGCTGTGCTCTGTTCATGTTTCTCAGGCGACGGTCGACGGGAAAATGAGGGAAAAACATGAAGCGAAGAAACGTGAACGTATCCGCTTAGTCAGTCTTCACGTCTTCAAGAGCGGATAAGGAATACGCTAAATTGGTAAAGCGTCACATGATGCATGGACCATGTGGAGCTGATCTTCCTTCAGACAGATGTTGGCGGGATGGGCGTTGTTCCAAGAAATTCCCCAAGGAATTCCATGAAGCCACCACATTTCGGACGAATGGTTATCCCATCTATCGACGTCGGGACAATGGCGCCTCCATGATGCGTGATGGACGTCGGTTGGATAATAGATGGGTGGTGCCGCACAACAGATACCTGCTTGAAGTGTACAATTGCCACATCAATGTTGAGCATTGCACAATGGTTGATGTGGTAAAATACATGTTCAAGTATATATTTAAGGGTATGTTCTTTTTAAGTTTTTATTATACTATATGATATTTATATAAGATATTTATGTTTTTTATTTATTAACTCTTTCTTTTTTCTTTTTCTACTCTCTTTTATAGGTGTCTGTGCGGCTAATGTGCGCTTGGACTTAAGCAATGAGGTTCAAATTTATGAAAATTGCCGCTTTCTAAGCTCTCCTGAGGCTGCTTGGCATTTGGCAAAGTATGAAATGTATCAGCATTCTCATACTATTGTTCGCCTATCAGTCCATCTAGAGGGTGAAGATAGGGTATATTTTCATGAAGGGGCTGATTTGCTCCAGGTGGCTCAACCACAGTCAACATTGTCGGCGTATTTTCAGTCCAATGCGGAGATGAAGGTGATTGCTGATCGGAAGTTAGAAGGGATCACCAGCAGGAGGATGAAAGCAAAAGTCTATCGGGAACATGGATTGCATTTGACTTATCCTCAATATTGCAAAATGTTTTCATGGAAGACAGATGCGCCAAGGAGATGGCAGAAGAGAGAGAAAGCTCACAGGAAAGGTATGAATTTATAATTTCTACAATATACTCATATTTTATTAATTTTCTTTTTTTTTCTCTCTATTTAAAGGGTTTGTTGCGATTGGACGTATGTATACGGTCAATCCAAGAAACGTGGAACTGCATAGCTTACGTGTCCTCTTGCTGCATGTTCCTGGATGTACCAGCTACCAAGATCTGCGAACTGTCAACGGGAGAGTGTTTGAGACTTTTGCGGAAGCTGCAATTGTTCGTGGTCTTCGAAGATCAGATGAGGAATTCTCCAACACAATAGAAGAAGCAATCTCTTTGGACATCCCCCCAGCCGAATGCCGTTCTCTCTTTGCGATGCTTCTCTACTACAATCAGCCGGATACAGCTGGTGGAGTATGGATACGTTTCAAGGAAAATCTCATTAGAGATTTGCTCGAGGGACAGAGACGGAGAGAAGAAGAAGCGGAGTACCTTGCACTGGCTCATATGGATTCTATCATTGTAGGAAATGGCGGTTCAGGAATTCAGTACTATTCTGGTATGCCAGAAGTACCGATGAATTATCGGTATTTCTATTCGGACCATCACGAAGATGCCTGCCACCAAGACATAGAGCGATGTCGACGTCTTCTGACAGAGAGGTGCAATATGTTGAATTCGGCTCAACGTTCAGCATTCGACACTATTGTCACTTCACTGCAGGAACGTAGAGATGAGGTCAATTTCGAGGAAGCAAGGTGCTTTTTCGTCGATGGTCCTGGTGGAACTGGAAAAACATTTTTGTACGAAACCCTCTACTACTATTGTGTAGTTGAGGGATTTAAGTGCATAGTGACTGCTTGGACGGGAATTGCTGCATCGCTATTGCCTACAGGAAGAACAGTTCACTCTACATTCAAGTTGCCTCTCAATCTAACTGAGACAGCAACTTGCAATGTACGTGTGAATTCTCCAGATGGTCAGAAACTCGAGGAGGCGGACATTATTCTATGGGATGAATGTTCCATGGCAGAATCACGAGCATTGACAGCAGTCAATGAATTTCTGCAGGAATTGGAACACACAACAGTCCCCTTCGGAGGAAAGGTAATATCATACAATTCTCCTTTTCTTTTTTGATTTTTTTTTTAAGGACAATTTAACTAAATTGTATTTTTTTTTCTCTCTATTTGTATTTACAGGTAATGGTGATGGGTGGTGATTTTCGTCAGATCCTGCCTGTCGTTCAGTACGGTGATAGGAGCCATATTTTGGAAAAGTGTGTTTTGGAGAATGCTTGCTGGCCGCTGTTTCGTTCGCTGAAACTGCATCACAATCAACGAGCTGCAATTGGTCAGGAAGCTTTTGCAACACATCTGAATGATGTTGGTGAGGGTCGCACAAATAATGAGTTGGGACTTCATGTCTTTGATTCCAATAATTGTGTGATCACCATTAACAATCTCATTCAGAAGGTGTTTGGAAAAAGTCGTATTTTACCAGACGACTGTGCCATCCTGTGTCCACGTCGAGATGCCTGCCAACAAGTTAATCACAGGATTAACGATCGACTACCAGGAGAAGGACGAAGCTACCGAGCCAGTAACAGGATCGTTGATGAGGATGACAAAGCCCGAATGAGATATAATGATGAATTCCTTGATGCTCAAAATCCTGCAGGACTTGCGCCTCAGGTGCTTCTGCTGAAGAAGGGATCTATCATTATGCTCATTCGGAATTTGGACAGCAAAATGGGTCTCTGCAACGGAACACGACTGCGCGTTCTCCAAACACATAATCATCTGATAAAATGTGTTGTACTGAACGGCATCAGGAAGGGTGTCACAATCCATTTACCAAGGATAGATATAACAACTACGGAGAACGATGATGTCCCTGTAAACTTCACAAGGAGGCAATTTCCAGTCATTGGAGCCTTTGCCATGACAATCAATAAGAGTCAGGGACAGACGCTGAGACGTGTGGGATTATATCTTCCATCTCCGGTTTTTGCTCACGGCCATTTGTATGTGGCTATGTCCAGGGTGCGTCACATGGAGGACATTCAAGTCGTGATTTCTCATGGACGACTAGGGATTGCAGATAATGACAGGCAGACGAAAAACATCGTGTATGAGGAGATTATCCAGAGGCTGGGCTGATGCACAAACCGTCCTTTTTAGGACGAAAAAAAAACGTCCTTTTTAGGACGAAAAAAATCGTCCTTTTTAGGACGAAAAAAAACCGCCCTTTTTAGGGCGACCAAATACATACATAAAGAGTTGAAAAAATCTTCAATATTGAATAATATTTCTTGCAAATATTTCTTTTTCTTTAATTACATATATTTGCAGAGAACTTTGCTGAGTCAAAACCAAAGTAGATGATAATGCTGCTTTTCATGGACGAGTGGGGATTGCAGATAATGACAGGCAGACGAGAAACATCGTATAAGAGGAGATTATCCAGAGGCTGGGCTGAGGTACAAACCGCCTTTTCTAGGGCGACCAAATACATACATAAAGAGTTGAACAAATCTTCAATATTGAATAATATCTATTGCAAATACTTCCTAAATACTAATTAATACTAAAAAATAATATGGTAAAATAACACAAATCACTTTTCTGGCACACCCAAACTGCGAGGCGCTTGGCGAAGGCGCTTGCCGAAGGCGCTTGCCGAAGCCGGAGCCAACGCCGAGCAAACATTACAACCAGTGATCGCAACGTAAGCACGACAAAATAACAAGCGATCCAAAATAAACATGCGCCCCACCAAACTATGCATTCCAGTGATGCAAGCAAAACAAAAACAAGCCACAAAATCAACAGCAAATACAAACAACAACAAAAAACCAACAACAAAACACAAACAAAAACAAACAACAAAAAAACATAAACAAAAAAAAAACTACAAAAATAACAACGAAAACAAAAAAAAATACATCAACAACAACAAACACGAAAAACAAAACGAACCACAAACACAGCAACAAAAACAAACAACAAACCCCAGAAACAACAACAACAACACAAACAAACAACAAACACAACAAAAAATTAACTAAAACAAAAAATTAACTACAACAAAAACAACAACAGTTACAAAACAAAACCAAACAACAAACCCCAAAAGCAACAACAACTTAAACAAACTACAGAAACAACGAAAAATACAGAAACAACAAAAATAAAAAAAACAACATAAACCTATTCTCAAGCTTTAAATGGGTAAGACCTCGACTTTCTTGATTGAAGTCATACTTTGAGGTTAAGATAAAAGTTGTACTTAGTGGGCCACTTTTGGTAAGCAGAACTGGCGCTGTGGGATGAACCAAACGCTATGTTACGGCGCCCAAATGTTAATACGACTCATGTCAGATACCATGAAAGGTGTTGGTTGTTTAAGACAGCAGGACGGTGGACATGGAAGTTGTAAACCGCTAAGGAGTGTGTAACAACTCACCTGCCGAAACAACTAGCCCTTAAAATGGATGGCGCTCAAGTCGTCTGCCTATACATAGCCGTTACAATAGATGTTATATATGAGCAATTGTATATAATATGAAATTGTAATGAGTAGGAGGGTACAATGGTGTGCTTTGAAGTGTTGGACGTAAGTCCACATGGAGCCGCCATTGGCACAGATCTTGGTGGTAGTAGCAAATAATCGAATGAGATCTTGGATGACTGAAGTGGAGAAGGGTTCCGTGTGAACAGTGGTTGATCACGGGTTAGTCGGTCCTAAGCTCTAGGCGAAAGCTGAACATATAAAAAAATATAAATTTTTGGTTTATATTTTTTGAGCGAAAGGGAATACGGTTCCAATTCCGTAACCTATTGAGTATACGTTTATTGTGGGTCCTATAGATATAGAGTAATATCTATATTCTATAGGTTTAAAGCTCATCCTGGCAACAGAAGCTACCATAGAGAAGCCGTCGAAGCATACCGAAAGAGTTATCTTTTCTGTTTCATAACTGTATTACCATGGAAGTCTTTCGAAGAGAGATATGGTAAATGAGTTAGAAGAGCATGGCGTTTATTGCTGTGTCGGGTATGTCATTCCTCGGACCTTGAAAATCTATGGTAGGGCCACGTAAACATTCTCAATAGACCGTACCAATATCCGCAGCAGGTCTCCAAGGTTAAGAGTCTCTAGTCGATAGAATAATGTAGGTAAGGGAAGTCGGCAAATTAGATCCGTAACTTCGGGATAAGGATTGGCTCTGAAGATTGAGATGTGTCGGGCTTGTTTGGGAAGTATGAGTAAATGTGTTGGCTGAAGTATCTGATTAGTTGTCTTAACGGACGGTGAAAAGATATGATTAGGCCAGCACGAAGTACGGAACACTCAAGCTATGCTATATACGCTAAAAAAAATGTTGGTAAAACAACATTTTTGTATATAGATTTACAACGACCATCAACAAACAATCAATTCAGAACTGGCACGGACCAGGGGAATCCGACTGTCTAATTAAAACAAAGCATTGTGATGGCTCTAACGGGTGTTGACACAATGTGATTTCTGCCCAGTGCTCTGAATGTCAATGTGAAGAAATTCAAGAAAGCGCGGGTAAACGGCGGGAGTATATACTATGACTCCCGTATGGTATCCTAAATGCCGAGGAATAACCACCCGCAATGTCGAATCCCCCAGACCAAACTACCCATCCGATCGACTTGACCTTGGTGTCAAATGAAAGGTCATATTGTCTAGATTCCGCGAACTTCTTTGGTTTTTCGATTTTCGGCCGCCATCTTGGTTTTTCACTCAATTCAAAATGGCGTTCATGTTTTCCATGCCAAGGAATAACCACCCGCAATGTCGAATCCCCCAGACCAAACTACCCATCCGAGCGACTTGACCTTGGTGTCAAATGAAAGGTCATATTGTCTAGATTCCGCGAACTTCTTTGGTTTTTCGATTTTCGGCCGCCATCTTGGTTTTTCACTCAATTCAAAATGGCGTTCATGTTTTCCATGCCAAGGAATAACCACCCGCAATGTCGAATCCCCTAGACCAAACTACCCATCCGATCGACTTGACCTTGGTGTCAAATGAAAGGTCATATTGTCTAGATTCCGCGAACTTCTTTGGTTTTTCGATTTTCTGCCGCCATCTTGGTTTTTCACTCATTTCAAAATGGCGGACTATTTTTTCACATTTTTCTCCATAACTTTTGAACCACTGGGCCGATTTTCTTCAAATTTGGACACAAAATGCATCAAGCATATCCGCAAATGTCAGAGGATAGAATGTCCGACATGTCCACGGAATGTCCGAGGACATGTCCATGGATAACCAAATGCCGAGGAATAACCACCCATAGATGTCCAATCCCCCAGACCAAACTACTCAACCGATCGACTTGACCTTGGTGTCAAATGAAAGGTCATATTGTCTAGATTCCGCGAACTTCTTTGGTTTTTCGATTTTCGGCCGCCATCTTGGTTTTTCACTCAATTCAAAATGGAGTCCAATTTTCACATTTTCTCCCATAACTTTTGAACCACTGGGCCGATTTTCTTCAAATTTGGACACAAGATGCATCAAGCATATCCGCAAATCTCAGAGGATGGAATGTCCGATATGTCCACGGAATGTCCGAGGACATGTCCATGGAATTTCCGAGGACATGTCCATGGAATGTCCGAGGACATGTCCACGGAATGTCCGACATGTCCACGGAATGTCCGAGGACATGTCCACGGAATGTCCGAGGACATGTCCATGGAATGTCCGAGGACGTGTCCATGGAATGTCCGACATGGCCACGGAATGTCCGAGGACATGTCCATGGAATGTCCGACATGTCCTTGGAATGTCCGACATGTCCACGGAATGTCAGAGGACATGTCCACGGAATGTCCGACATGTCCACGGAATGTCCGAGGACATGTCCACGGAATGTCCGAGGACATGTCCGACATGTCCACGGAATGTCCGAGGACATGTCCACGGAATGTCCGACGACATGTCCACGGGATGTCCATGTTCACGGAATGTCCGAGGGCATGTCCATGGAATGTCCGAGGACATGTCCATGGAATGTCCGACATGTCCATGGACATGTTCACGGAATGTCCGAGGACATGTCCACGGAATGTCCGAGGACATGTCCATGGAATGTCCGAGGACATGTCCACGGAATGTCCGGCATGTCCACGGAATGTCCGAGGACATGTCCATGGAATGTCCGAGGACGTGTCCATGGAATGTCCGACATGTCCACGAAATGTCCGAAGACATGTCCATGTAATATCCGAAGACATGTCCATGGAATGTCCGAGGACATGTCCATGGAATGTCCGAGGACATGTCCACGGAATGTCCGACATGTCCACGGAATGTCCGAGGACATGTCCACGGAATGTCCGAGGACATGTCCATGGAATGTCCATGTTCACGGAATGTCCGAGGGCATGTCCATGGAATGTCCGAGGACATGTCCATGGAATGTCCGAGGACATGTCCATGGAATATCCGACATGTTCACGGAATGTCCGAGGACATGTCCACGGAATGTCCGAGGACATGTCCATGGAATGTCCGAGGACATGTCCACGGAATGTCCGGCATGTCCACGGAATGTCCGAGGACATGTCCATGGAATGTCCGAGGACATGTCCACGGAATGTCCGAGGACATGTCCATGGAATATCCGACATGTACACGGAATGTCCGAGGACGTGTCCATGGAATGTCCGACATGTCCATGGAATGTCCGAGGACATGTCCATGGAATGTCCGACATGTCCACGGAATGTCCGAGGACATGTCCATGGAATGTCCGAGGACATGTCCACGGAATGTCCGAGGACATGTCCATGGAATGTCCATGTTCACGGAATGTCCGAGGGCATGTCCATGGAATGTCCGAGGACATGTCCATGGAATGTCCGAGGACATGTCCATGGAATATCCGACATGTTCACGGAATGTCCGAGGACATGTCCACGGAATGTCCGAGGACATGTCCATGGAATGTCCGAGGACATGTCCACGGAATGTCCGGCATGTCCACGGAATGTCCGAGGACATGTCCATGGAATGTCCGAGGACATGTCCACGGAATGTCCGAGGACATGTCCATGGAATATCCGACATGTACACGGAATGTCCGAGGACGTGTCCATGGAATGTCCGACATGTCCATGGAATGTCCGAGGACATGTCCATGGAATGTCCGACATGTCCACGGAATGTCCGAGGACATGTCCATGGAATGTCCGAGGACATGTCCACGGAATGTCCGAGGACATGTCCACGGAATGTCCGAGGACATGTCCATGGAATATCCGACATGTACACGGAATGTCCGAGGACATGTCCATGGAATGTCCGACATGTTCACGGAATGTCCGAGGACATGTCCATGGAATTTTTTTTATGAATTGTGTTCGCAAATTATTCTTATCACACACCCAAACTGCGAGGCGGTTGGCGTAGGCGTAGGCGTAGGCGTAGGCGAAGGCGTAGGCGTAGGCGTAGGTGTAGGCGAAGCCGGAACCGGAGCCGGAGCCGGAGCCAGAGCCGAAGCCGGAGCCGAAGCCGGAGCCAACGCCGAGCAAACATTACAATCTGTGATCGCAACGTAAGCACAGCAAAAAATACAAGCGTCCCAAAAACTCAAGCGTCCCATAGACGCAAGCAAAACGAAAAAATACACATCATCAAACAAAAACAACAAAAATACCTCACCATATATAAATATTCATTTAATAGATTAGTTGCTCTATATACACATTTGTCAACTACTACCCAAAAGGTACTATTATGCCCATTCACATAGCTTGGTTGCTATATATACATTTGCCAACTAATACCCATAAGTACTACCATGCTTGCAGAGGCAAAGGAAAATTCTCTGTATTTTAAAATATTATTGTTTTCGCTTGCAGAGGTAAAGGGAAATTCTCTGTGTTTTAAAATATTATTGCTTTCGCTTGCAGAGGCAAAGGGAAATTCAAGAAAGCGCGGGTAAACGGCGGGAGTAACTATGACTCTCTCAACAGCCAAATGCATCGTCGTCTAATTAATAACGAGCATGAATGGATTAATGACATTCCTACTATCCCTATCTACTATCGAGTGATACTACAGCCAAGGGAACGGGCTTGGAATCATTAGCGGGGAAAGAAGACCATGTTGAAAGCCGTCGAAGCATACCGAAAGAGTTATCTTTTCTGTTTCATAACTGTATTACCATGGAAGTCTTTCGAAGAGAGATATGGTAAATGAGTTAGAAGAGCTTGGCATTTATTGCTGTGTCGGGTATGTCATTCCTCGGACCTTGAAAATCTATGGTAGGGCCACGTAAACATTCTCAATAGACCGTACCAATATCCGCAGCAGGTCTCCAAGGTTAAGGATCTCTAGACGATAGAATAATTTGGGAAGTCGGCAAATTAGATCCGCAACTTCGGGATAAGGATTGGCTCTGAAAATTGAGATGTGTTGGGCTTGCTCGGGAAGTATGAGTAAATGTGTTGGCTAAAGTATCTGATTAGTTGTCTTAACGGACGGTGAAAAGATATGATTAAGCTAACACGAAGTACGGAACACTTAAGCTATGCTATATACGTTAAAAAAGTGTTGGTAAAACTTCAATTTTTGTATATAGATTTACAACGATCATCAACAAACAATCAAATCAGAACTGACACGGATCAGGGGAATCCGACTTTCTAATTAATTAACATTGTGATGGATCTAATGGGTATTGACACAATGTGAATTCTGCCCAGTGCTCTGAATGTTAATTTGAAGAAATTCAAGAAAGCGCGGGTAAACGGCGTGAGTAACTATGCTCTCTCAACAGCCAAATACATTGTCATCTAATTAATGGCGAGTGTGAATGGATTTACGACATTCCTACTATCCCTATCTACTATCGAGCAATACCACAGCCAAGGGAACGGGCTTGGAATCATTAGTGGGGAAAGAAGACCATGTCGAACTCTAATTTGGCACAGTAGAGAGATTTACAACGATTATAAACAATCAATTCAGTCAATTCAGTCAAAATTGAGCAGAGCTGAGTGACTGCTGTGCTCTGTTCATGTTTCTCAGGCGACGGTCGACGGGAAAATGAGGGAAAAACATGAAGCGAAGAAACGTGAACGTATCCGCTCAGTCAGTGGAGGGGAGAATCGTGGTCGAGAGATGGCGCAGAATCGGGCGACGGCTGTGCTCTTTTCATGTTTCTCAGGCGACGGTCGACGGGAAAATGAGGGAAAAACATGAAGCGAAGAAACGTGAACGTATCCGCTTAGTCAGTGGAGGGGAGAATCGTGATTGAGAGATGGCGCAGAATCGGGCGACGGCTGTGCTCTGTTCATGTTTCTCAGGCGACGGTCGACGGGAAAATGAGGGAAAACATGAAGCGAAGAAACGTGAACGTATCCGCTCAGTCAGTGGAGGGGAGAATCGTGATCGAGAGATGGCGCAGAATCGGGCGACGGCTGTGCTCTGTTCATGTTTCTCAGGCGATGGTCGACGGGAAAATGAGGGAAAAACATGAAGCGAAGAAACGTGAACGTATCCGCTCAGTCAGTGGAGGGGAGAATCGTGGTCGAGAGATGGCGCAGAATCGGGCGACGGCTGTGCTCTGTTCATGTTTCTCAGGCGACGGTCGACGGGAAAATGAGGGAAAAACATGAAGCGAAGAAACGTGAACGTATCCGCTTAGTCAGTGGAGCGGAGAATCGTGATCGAGAGATGGCGCAGAATCGGGCGACGGCTGTGCTCTGTTCATGTTTCTCAGGCGACGGTCGACGGGAAAATGAGGGAAAAACATGAAGCGAAGAAACGTGAACGTATCCGCTTAGTCAGTGGAGGGGAGAATCGTGGTCAAGAGATGGCGCAGTATCGGGCGACGGCTGTGCTCTGTTCATGTTTCTCAGGCGACGGTCGACTGGAAAATGAGGGAAAAACATGAAGCGAAGAAACGTGAACGTATCCGCTTAGTCAGTGGAGGGGAGAATCGTGATCGAGAAATTGCGCAGAGCTGAGTGACTGCTGTGCTCTGTTCATGTTTCTCAGGCGACGATCGACGGGAAAATGAGGGAAAACATGAAGCGAAGAAACGTGAACGTATCCGCTCAGTCAGTGGAGGGGAGAATCGTGATCGAGAGATGGCGCAGAATCGGGCGACGGCTGTGCTCTGTTCATGTTTCTCAGGCGACGGTCGACGGGAAAATGAGGGAAAAACATGAAGCGAAGAAACGTGAACGTATCCGCTTAGTCAGTGGAGGGGAGAATCGTGATCGAGAGATGGCGCAGAATCGGGCGACGGCTGTGCTCTGTTCATGTTTCTCAGGCGACGGTCGATGGGAAAATGAGGGAAAAACATGAAGCAAAGAAACGTGAACGTATCCGCTCAGTCAGTGGAGGGGAGAATCGTGATCGAGAGATGGCGCAGAATCGGGCGACGGCTGTGCTCTGTTCATGTTTCTCAGGCGACGGTCGACGGGAAAATGAGGGAAAAACATGAAGCGAAGAAACGTGAACGTATCCGCTTAGTCAGTGGAGGGGAGAATCGTGGTCGAGAGATGGCGCAGTATCGGGCGACGGCTGTGCTCTGTTCATGTTTCTCAGGCGACGGTCGACGGGAAAATGAGGGAAAAACATGAAGCGAAGAAACGTGAACGTATCCGCTCAGTCAGTGGAGGGGAGAATCGTGATCGAGAGATGGCGCAGAATCGGGCGACGGCTGTGCTCTGTTCATGTTTCTCAGGCGACGGTCGACGGGAAAATGAGGGAAAAACATGAAGCGAAGAAACGTGAACGTATCCGCTTAGTCAGTGGAGGGGAGAATCGTGGTCGAGAGATGGCGCAGAATCGGGCGACGGCTGTGCTCTGTTCATGTTTCTCAGGCGACGGTCGACGGGAAAATGAGGGAAAAACATGAAGCGAAGAAACGTGAACGTATCCGCTTAGTCAGTGGAGGGGAGAATCGTGGTCGAGAGATGGCGCAGAATCGGGCGACGGCTGTGCTCTGTTCATGTTTCTCAGGCGACGGTCGATGGAAAAATGAGGGAAAAACATGAAGCGAAGAAACGTGAACGTATCCGCTCAGTCAGTGGAGGGGAGAATCGTGATCGAGAAATTGCCCAGAGCTGAGTGACTGCTGTGCTTTGTTCATGTTTCTCAGGCGACGGTCGACGGGAAAATGAGGGAAAAACATGAAGCGAAGAAACGTGAACGTATCCGCTTAGTCAGTGGAGGGGAGAATCGTGGTCGAGAGATGGCGCAGAATCGGGCGACGGCTGTGCTCTGTTCATGTTTCTCAGGCGACGGTCGACGGGAAAATGAGGGAAAAACATGAAGCGAAGAAACGTGAACGTATCCGCTCAGTCAGTGGAGGGGAGAATCGTGGTCGAAAGATGGTGCAGAATCGGGCGACGGCTGTGCTCTGTTCATGTTTCTCAGGCGACGGTCGACGGGAAAATGAGGGAAAAACATGAAGCGAAGAAACGTGAACGTATCCGCTCAGTCAGTGGAGGGGAGAATCGTGGTCGAAAGATGGTGCAGAATCGGGCGACGGCTGTGCTCTGTTCATGTTTCTCAGGCGACGGTCGACGGGAAAATGAGGGAAAAACATGAAGCGAAGAAACGTGAACGTATCCGCTTAGTCAGTGGAGGGGAGAATCGTGGTCGAGAGATGGCGCAGAATCGGGCGACGGCTGTGCTCTGTTCATGTTTCTCAGGCGACGGTCGACGGGAAAATGAGGGAAAAACATGAAGCGAAGAAACGTGAACGTATCCGCTTAGTCAGTGGAGGGGAGAATCGTGGTCGAGAGATGGCGCAGAATCGGGCGACGGCTGTGCTCTGTTCATGTTTCTCAGGCGACGGTCGACGGGAAAATGAGGGAAAAACATGAAGCGAAGAAACGTGAACGTATCCGCTTAGTCAGTGGAGGGGAGAATCGTGGTCGAGAGATGGCGCAGAATCGGGCGACGGCTGTGCTCTGTTCATGTTTCTCAGGCGACGGTCGACGGGAAAATGAGGGAAAAACATGAAGCGAAGAAACGTGAACGTATCCGCTTAGTCAGTCTTCACGTCTTCAAGAGCGGATAAGGAATACGCTAAATTGGTAAAGCGTCACATGATGCATGGACCATGTGGAGCTGATCTTCCTTCAGACAGATGTTGGCGGGATGGGCGTTGTTCCAAGAAATTCCCCAAGGAATTCCATGAAGCCACCACATTTCGGACGAATGGTTATCCCATCTATCGACGTCGGGACAATGGCGCCTCCATGATGCGTGATGGACGTCGGTTGGATAATAGATGGGTGGTGCCGCACAACAGATACCTGCTTGAAGTGTACAATTGCCACATCAATGTTGAGCATTGCACAATGGTTGATGTGGTAAAATACATGTTCAAGTATATATTTAAGGGTATGTTCTTTTTAAGTTTTTATTATACTATATGATATTTATATAAGATATTTATGTTTTTTATTTATTAACTCTTTCTTTTTTCTTTTTCTACTCTCTTTTATAGGTGTCTGTGCGGCTAATGTGCGCTTGGACTTAAGCAATGAGGTTCAAATTTATGAAAATTGCCGCTTTCTAAGCTCTCCTGAGGCTGCTTGGCATTTGGCAAAGTATGAAATGTATCAGCATTCTCATACTATTGTTCGCCTATCAGTCCATCTAGAGGGTGAAGATAGGGTATATTTTCATGAAGGGGCTGATTTGCGCCAGGTGGCTCAACCACAGTCTACATTGTCGGCGTATTTTCAGTCCAATGCGGAGATGAAGGTGATTGCTGATCGGAAGTTAGAAGGGATCACCAGCAGGAGGATGAAAGCAAAAGTCTATCGGGAACATGGATTGCATTTGACTTATCCTCAATATTGCAAAATGTTTTCATGGAAGACAGATGCGCCAAGGAGATGGCAGAAGAGAGAGAAAGCTCACAGGAAAGGTATGAATTTATAATTTCTACAATATACTCATATTTTATTAATTTTCTTTTTTTTTCTCTCTATTTAAAGGGTTTGTTGCGATTGGACGTATGTATACGGTCAATCCAAGAAACGTGGAACTGCATAGCTTACGTGTCCTCTTGCTGCATGTTCCTGGATGTACCAGCTACCAAGATCTGCGAACTGTCAACGGGAGAGTGTTTGAGACTTTTGCGGAAGCTGCAATTGTTCGTGGTCTTCGAAGATCAGATGAGGAATTCTCCAACACAATAGAAGAAGCAATCTCTTTGGACATCCCCCCAGCCGAATGCCGTTCTCTCTTTGCGATGCTTCTCTACTACAATCAGCCGGATACAGCTGGTGGAGTATGGATACGTTTCAAGG
The DNA here is from genome assembly GCF_024763615.1 of Phlebotomus papatasi. Classification (NCBI taxonomy): domain Eukaryota; kingdom Metazoa; phylum Arthropoda; class Insecta; order Diptera; family Psychodidae; genus Phlebotomus; species Phlebotomus papatasi. The sequence goes on along the minus strand of NC_077225.1, from coordinate 5,909,466 downwards.
AAAATCTCATTAGAGATTTGCTCGAGGGACAGAGACGGAGAGAAGAAGAAGCGGAGTACCTTGCACTGGCTCATATGGATTCTATCATTGTAGGAAATGGCGGTTCAGGAATTCAGTACTATTCTGGTATGCCAGAAGTACCGATGAATTATCGGTATTTCTATTCGGACCATCACGAAGATGCCTGCCACCAAGACATAGAGCGATGTCGACGTCTTCTGACAGAGAGGTGCAATATGTTGAATTCGGCTCAACGTTCAGCATTCGACACTATTGTCACTTCACTGCAGGAACGTAGAGATGAGGTCAATTTCGAGGAAGCAAGGTGCTTTTTCGTCGATGGTCCTGGTGGAACTGGAAAAACATTTTTGTACGAAACCCTCTACTACTATTGTGTAGTTGAGGGATTTAAGTGCATAGTGACTGCTTGGACGGGAATTGCTGCATCGCTATTGCCTACAGGAAGAACAGTTCACTCTACATTCAAGTTGCCTCTCAATCTAACTGAGACAGCAACTTGCAATGTACGTGTGAATTCTCCAGATGGTCAGAAACTCGAGGAGGCGGACATTATTCTATGGGATGAATGTTCCATGGCAGAATCACGAGCATTGACAGCAGTCAATGAATTTCTGCAGGAATTGGAACACACAACAGTCCCCTTCGGAGGAAAGGTAATATCATACAATTCTCCTTTTCTTTTTTGATTTTTTTTTTAAGGACAATTTAACTAAATTGTATTTTTTTTTCTCTCTATTTGTATTTACAGGTAATGGTGATGGGTGGTGATTTTCGTCAGATCCTGCCTGTCGTTCAGTACGGTGATAGGAGCCATATTTTGGAAAAGTGTGTTTTGGAGAATGCTTGCTGGCCGCTGTTTCGTTCGCTGAAACTGCATCACAATCAACGAGCTGCAATTGGTCAGGAAGCTTTTGCAACACATCTGAATGATGTTGGTGAGGGTCGCACAAATAATGAGTTGGGACTTCATGTCTTTGATTCCAATAATTGTGTGATCACCATTAACAATCTCATTCAGAAGGTGTTTGGAAAAAGTCGTATTTTACCAGACGACTGTGCCATCCTGTGTCCACGTCGAGATGCCTGCCAACAAGTTAATCACAGGATTAACGATCGACTACCAAGAGAAGGACGAAGCTACCGAGCCAGTAACAGGATCGTTGATGAGGATGACAAAGCCCGAATGAGATATAATGATGAATTCCTTGATGCTCAAAATCCTGCAGGACTTGCGCCTCAGGTGCTTCTGCTGAAGAAGGGATCTATCATTATGCTCATTCGGAATTTGGACAGCAAAATGGGTCTCTGCAACGGAACACGACTGCGCGTTCTCCAAACACATAATCATCTGATAAAATGTGTTGTACTGAACGGCATCAGGAAGGGTGTCACAATCCATTTACCAAGGATAGATATAACAACTACGGAGAACGATGATGTCCCTGTAAACTTCACAAGGAGGCAATTTCCAGTCATTGGAGCCTTTGCCATGACAATCAATAAGAGTCAGGGACAGACGCTGAGACGTGTGGGATTATATCTTCCATCTCCGGTTTTTGCTCACGGCCATTTGTATGTGGCTATGTCCAGGGTGCGTCACATGGAGGACATTCAAGTCGTGATTTCTCATGGACGACTAGGGATTGCAGATAATGACAGGCAGACGAAAAACATCGTGTATGAGGAGATTATCCAGAGGCTGGGCTGATGCACAAACCGTCCTTTTTAGGACGAAAAAAAAACGTCCTTTTTAGGACGAAAAAAATCGTCCTTTTTAGGACGAAAAAAAACCGCCCTTTTTAGGGCGACCAAATACATACATAAAGAGTTGAAAAAATCTTCAATATTGAATAATATTTCTTGCAAATATTTCTTTTTCTTTAATTACATATATTTGCAGAGAACTTTGCTGAGTCAAAACCAAAGTAGATGATAATGCTGCTTTTCATGGACGAGTGGGGATTGCAGATAATGACAGGCAGACGAGAAACATCGTATAAGAGGAGATTATCCAGAGGCTGGGCTGAGGTACAAACCGCCTTTTCTAGGGCGACCAAATACATACATAAAGAGTTGAACAAATCTTCAATATTGAATAATATCTATTGCAAATACTTCCTAAATACTAATTAATACTAAAAAATAATATGGTAAAATAACACAAATCACTTTTCTGGCACACCCAAACTGCGAGGCGCTTGGCGAAGGCGCTTGCCGAAGGCGCTTGCCGAAGCCGGAGCCAACGCCGAGCAAACATTACAACCAGTGATCGCAACGTAAGCACGACAAAATAACAAGCGATCCAAAATAAACATGCGCCCCACCAAACTATGCATTCCAGTGATGCAAGCAAAACAAAAACAAGCCACAAAATCAACAGCAAATACAAACAACAACAAAAAACCAACAACAAAACACAAACAAAAACAAACAACAAAAAAACATAAACAAAAAAAAAACTACAAAAATAACAACGAAAACAAAAAAAAATACATCAACAACAACAAACACGAAAAACAAAACGAACCACAAACACAGCAACAAAAACAAACAACAAACCCCAGAAACAACAACAACAACACAAACAAACAACAAACACAACAAAAAATTAACTAAAACAAAAAATTAACTACAACAAAAACAACAACAGTTACAAAACAAAACCAAACAACAAACCCCAAAAGCAACAACAACTTAAACAAACTACAGAAACAACGAAAAATACAGAAACAACAAAAATAAAAAAAACAACATAAACCTATTCTCAAGCTTTAAATGGGTAAGACCTCGACTTTCTTGATTGAAGTCATACTTTGAGGTTAAGATAAAAGTTGTACTTAGTGGGCCACTTTTGGTAAGCAGAACTGGCGCTGTGGGATGAACCAAACGCTATGTTACGGCGCCCAAATGTTAATACGACTCATGTCAGATACCATGAAAGGTGTTGGTTGTTTAAGACAGCAGGACGGTGGACATGGAAGTTGTAAACCGCTAAGGAGTGTGTAACAACTCACCTGCCGAAACAACTAGCCCTTAAAATGGATGGCGCTCAAGTCGTCTGCCTATACATAGCCGTTACAATAGATGTTATATATGAGCAATTGTATATAATATGAAATTGTAATGAGTAGGAGGGTACAATGGTGTGCTTTGAAGTGTTGGACGTAAGTCCACATGGAGCCGCCATTGGCACAGATCTTGGTGGTAGTAGCAAATAATCGAATGAGATCTTGGATGACTGAAGTGGAGAAGGGTTCCGTGTGAACAGTGGTTGATCACGGGTTAGTCGGTCCTAAGCTCTAGGCGAAAGCTGAACATATAAAAAAAATATAAATTTTTGGTTTATATTTTTTGAGCGAAAGGGAATACGGTTCCAATTCCGTAACCTATTGAGTATACGTTTATTGTGGGTCCTATAGATATAGAGTAATATCTATATTCTATAGGTTTAAAGCTCATCCTGGCAACAGAAGCTACCATAGAGAAGCCGTCGAAGCATACCGAAAGAGTTATCTTTTCTGTTTCATAACTGTATTACCATGGAAGTCTTTCGAAGAGAGATATGGTAAATGAGTTAGAAGAGCATGGCGTTTGTTGCTGTGTCGGGTATGTCATTCCTCGGACCTTGAAAATCTATGGTAGGGCCACGTAAACATTCTCAATAGACCGTACCAATATCCGCAGCAGGTCTCCAAGGTTAAGAGTCTCTAGGCGATAGAATAATTTAGGAAGTCGGCAAATTAGATCCGTAACTTCGGGATAAGGATTGGCTCTGAAGATTGAGATGTGTCGGGCTTGCTCGGGAAGTATGAGTAAATGTGTTGGCTGAAGTATCTGATTAGTTGTCTTAACGGACGGTGAAAAGATATGATTAGGCCAGCACGAAGTACGGAACACTCAAGCTATGCTATATACGCTAAAAAAAATGTTGGTAAAACAACATTTTTGTATATAGATTTACAACGACCATCAACAAACAATCAATTCAGAACTGGCACGGACCAGGGGAATCCGACTGTCTAATTAAAACAAAGCATTGTGATGGCTCTAACGGGTGTTGACACAATGTGATTTCTGCCCAGTGCTCTGAATGTCAATGTGAAGAAATTCAAGAAAGCGCGGGTAAACGGCGGGAGTTAACTATGATTGCCTTATGGTGGCTTAAATGCCGAGGAATAACCACCCGCATTGTCAAATCGCCCAGACCAAACTACACATCCGATTCTCTTCATTTTGGTATCATATGAAAGCTTATACTATGTAGATGTGCACAAGTTGTTTGAATTTTTCCGTTGAGGCCGCCATCTTGGATTTTTGCTCATTTGAAAATTTCTTGCGTTTTTTGCATGCTTTTCCTACATACCTCACTGTGACTAGACTAATTATGGGAATCTCTAAATTTTACTATCATTTGAAAGATCATTAAATATACTCTATCCTACCGTTTTACACATTTTGATTTTCCACCGCCATCTTGGATTTTATCGCCATTTTCTATTTTTTCATCATTTCTACATGCCCTCCATTGGACATCTATTTTGACCAAACCACTGAACCGATTTATTTGTTCAATACACCAATAGAAAGCCTATATAGTCTAGATGATCCATCACTTTTGACTTTCGTCCGCCATCTTGGTTTTTCACATACATATATATTTTTTAAATTTTTTTACACATTTTCTCCAATAACTTTTGAACCACTGGGCCGATTTTGCTCAAATTTGGACACAAGATCCATTGAGCATATGCGCAACTTTTGACATATTCACCATGAAGCATATGCATCATGCATATGCTGCATTGTCCAAAAATTAAGGGAAACGACTTTTATTCACCTTTTGCATCATTTGCATACCTCTAGAACGTGCTGCATGTGCATGCAGCATGTGCTGCATGCCCCAAAATGTCACGAAAATTGCTTTTCTGCCTCAATCACGTCATTTTCACGCATATACAGCATACATCAGTAAGTGCAAAACAATCAACACTGATCACACATCCAAACTGCGAGGCGCTTGGCGTAGGCGTAGGCGCAGGCGTAGGCGTAGGCGTAGGCGCAGCCGTAGCCGGAGCCGGAGCCGGAGCCGGAGCCGAAGCCGGAGCCGAAGCCGGAGCCAACGCCGAGCAAACATTACAATCTGTGATCGCAACGTAAGCACAGCAAAAAATACAAGCGTCCCAAAAACTCAAGCGTCCCTCAGACGCCAGCAAAACGAAAAGCATACACATCATCAAACAAAAACAACAAAAGCTACAAAAATACCTCACCATATATAAATTCATATAGCTTGATTCCTATATAATACATTTGCCAACTAATACCCATAAGTACTACCATGCCCCATTCATATAGCTTGATTTCTATATAATACATTTCCCAGTTAGTACTTATGGGTGCTACCATGCCCATTCATATAGCTTGATTTCTATATAATACATTTGCCAACTAATACCCATAAGTACTACCACGCTTGCAGAGGCAAAGGAAAATTCTCTGTATTTTAAAATATTATTGCTTTCGCTTGCAGAGGCAAAGGGAAATTCTCTTTTTGGTTTAAAAATATTATTGCTTTCGCTTGCAGAGGCAAAGGGAAATTCTCTTGGTTTTCAAATATTATTGCTTTCGCTTGCAGAGGCAATTGGAAATTCAAGAAAGCGCGGGTCAACGGCGGGAGTAACTATGGCTCTCCCAAATGCATCGTCATCTAATTAGTGACGCGCATGAATGGATTAACGAGATTCCTACTGTCCCTATCTACTATCTAGCGAAACCACAGCCAAGGGAACGGGCTTGGAATCATTAGCGGGGAAAGAATACCCTGTTGAACTCTAATTTGGCACAGTAAAGGGATTTTCAAGGACCATCAACAAACAATCAATTCAGAACTGACACGGAGCAGGGGAATCCGACTGTCTAATGAAAATAAAGCATTAGGATGAATCTAACGGATGTCGACACAATGTGATTTATGACCAGGGCTCTAAATATTAATGTGAGGAAATTCAAGAAAGCCCGGGTAAATTGTGGGCGTATACTATGACTCTCTTAATAGCCAAATGCATCGTCATCTAATTAGTGACACGGATGAATGGATTAAAGAGATTCCTATTCTCCATATTTACCATCTAGCGAAACCACAGCCAAGGGAACGGGCTTGGAATCATTTGCGTTGAATTAAACCCTTGCTAAACTTCAACTTAGCACTGCAGAGAACTCTTCAACGATAATTAACAGATAATCAATTTAGAACTGGCACGGGCCAGGGGAATCCGATTGTCTAATTAAAACAAAGCATTGTGATGGCTCTAACGGGTGTTGACACAATGTGATTTCTGCCCAGTGCTCTGAATGTCAATGTGAAGAAATTCAAGAAAGCGCGGGTAAACGGCGGGAGTATACTATGACTCCCGTATCGTATCCTAAATGCCGAGTAATAACCACCCGCAATGTCCAATCCCCCAGACCAAACTACCCATCCGATCGACTTGACCTTGGTATCAAATGAAAGGTCCTATTGTCTAGATGAGCCGAATTTCTTTAGTTTTTAGATTTTCGGCCGCCATCTTGGTTCTTCATTCAATTCAAAATGGCGGACTATTTTTTTTTTACATTTTTCTCCATAACTTTTGAACCACTGGGCCGATTTTGCTCAAATTTGGACACAAGATGCATTGAGCATATGCGCAACTTTTGACATATTCACCATGAAGCATATGCATCATGCATATGCTGCATTGTCCAAAAATGTTAGAGATACTATATATTGAAAAAAATACATAATTTTCATGCGGCTTATGCATCATGCATGTGCATGATGCATATGCTGCATGGTCCAAAAAGTCAGGAAAAGTACTTTTCTACCAAATTCACGTCATTTCCACACATCTAGAGCATGATGCATATGCATCACGCATATGCTGCATGGTCCCAAGAGTCAGGAAAAGTACTTTTCTACCTAATTCACGTCATTTCCACACATCTAGAGCATGCTGCATATGCGTCTTGCACATGCTGCATGGGCCAAAAAGTCAGGAAAAGTACTTTTCTACCTAATTCACGTCATTTCCACACATCTAGAGCATGCTTCATATGCATCATGCATATGCTGCATGGTCCCAAGAGTCAGGAAAAGTACTTTTCTACCTAATTCACGTCATTTCCACACATCTAGAGCATGCTGCATATGCATCATGCACATGCTGCATGGTCCGAAAAGTTAGGAAAAGTATTTTTCTACCAAATTCACGTCATTTCCACACATCTAGAGCATGATGCATATGCATCACGCATATGCTGCATGGTCCAAAAAGTCAGGAAAAGTACTTTTCTACCTAATTCACGTCATTTGCATTCGTTCAAAGTATTCAGACAACACACCCAAACTGCGAGGCGCTTGGCGTAGGCGTAGGCGTAGGCGTAGGCGAAGGCGTAGGCGTAGGCGTGGGCGTAGGCGAAGCCGTAGCCGGAGCCGGAGCCGGAGCCGGAGCCGAAGCCGGAGCCGAAGCCGGAGCCAACGCCGAGCAAACATTACAACCAGTGATCGCAACGTAAACACAGCAAAAAATACAAGCGTCCCAAAAAATCAAGCTCCCCAAAATAAACAAGCGCTCCACCAAATTAAGCATTCCAATGACGCAAGCAAAACAAAAACAAACAACAAAAACAAACAACAAAAAATATAACAAAAACAAACTTCAAAAACTACAACACCAAAAACAAAAACAAACATCAAAAACAACAACAAACGCCAAAAGCAACTACAAAAACAGCAAAAACAAAAACAAACCACAAAAATAACAAAAACAACCTACAAAACCAAAAACAAAAACAACCTACAAAACCTACAAAAACAACAACAAACGCCAAAAGCAACTACAAAAACAACAAAAACAAAAACAAACCACAAAAATAACAAAAACAACAAAACCAAAAACAAAAACAACCTATTCTCAAACTTTAAATGGGTAAGACCTCGATTTTCTTGATTGAAGTCATACTTTGAGGTTAAGATAAAAGTTGTACTTATAGTGGGCCACTTTTGGTAAGCAGAACTGGCGCTGTGGGATGAACCAAACGCTATGTTACGGCGCCCAAATGTTAATACGACTCATGTCAGATACCATGAAAGGTGTTGGTTGTTTAAGACAGCAGGACGGTGGACATGGAAGTTGTAAACCGCTAAGGAGTGTGTAACAACTCACCTGCCGAAACAACTAGCCCTTAAAATGGATGGCGCTCAAGTCGTCTGCCTATACATAGCCGTTACAATAGATGTTATATATGAGCAATTGTATATAATATGAAATTGTAATGAGTAGGAGGGTACAATGGTGTGCTTTGAAGTGTTGGACGTAAGTCCACATGGAGCCGCCATTGGCACAGATCTTGGTGGTAGTAGCAAATAATCGAATGAGATCTTGGATGACTGAAGTGGAGAAGGGTTCCGTGTGAACAGTGGTTGATCACGGGTTAGTCGGTCCTAAGCTCTAGGCGAAAGCTGAACATAGAAAAAAATATAAATTTTTGGTTATATTTTTTGAGCGAAAGGGAATACGGTTCCAATTCCGTAACCTATTGAGTATACGTTTATTGTGGGTCCTATAGATATAGAGTAATATCTATATTCTATAGGTTTAAAGCTCATCCTGGCAACAGAAGCTACCATAGAGAAGCCGTCGAAGCATACCGAAAGAGTTATCTTTTCTGTTTCATAACTGTATTACCATGGAAGTCTTTCGAAGAGAGATATGGTAAATGAGTTAGAAGAGCATGGCGTTTATTGCTGTGTCGGGTATGTCATTCCTCGGACCTTGAAAATCTATGGTAGGGCCACGTAAACATTCTCAATAGACCGTACCAATATCCGCAGCAGGTCTCCAAGGTTAAGAGTCTCTAGCCGATAGAATAATTTAGGAAAGTCGGCAAATTAGATCCGTAACTTCGGGATAAGGATTGGCTCTGAAGATTGAGATGTGTCGGGCTTGCTCGGGAAGTATGAGTAAATGTGTTGGCTGAAGTATCTGATTAGTTGTCTTAACGGACGGTGAAAAGATATGATTAGGCCAGCACGAAGTACGGAACACTCAAGCTATGCTATATACGCTAAAAAAAATGTTGGTAAAACTTCATTATATAGATTTACAACGACCATCAACAAACAATCAATTCAGAACTGGCACGGACCAGGGGAATCCGACTGTCTAATTAAAACAAAGCATTGTGATGGCTCTAACGGGTGTTGACACAATGTGATTTCTGCCCAGTGCTCTGAATGTCAATGTGAAGAAATTCAAGAAAGCGCGGGTAAACGGCGGGAGTTAACTATGATTGCCTTATGGTAGCTTAAATGCCGAGGAATAACCACCCGCTATGGCAAATCGCCCAGACCAAACTACTCATCAGATTCTCTTCATTTTGGTATCATATGAAAGCTTATACTATGTAGATGTGCACAAGTTGTTTGAATTTTTCCGTTGAGGCCGCCATCTTGGATTTTTGCTCATTTGAAAATTTCTTGCGTTTTTTGCATGCTTTTCGTACATACCTCACTGTGACTAGACTAATTATGGGAATCTCTAAATTTTACTATCATTTGAAAGATCATTAAATATACTCTGTCCTAACGTTTTACACATTTTCATTTTCCACCGCCATCTTGGATTTTATCGCCATTTTCTATTTTTTCATCATTTCTACATGCCCTCCATTGGACATCTATTTTGACCAAACCACTGAACCGATTTATTTGTTCAATACACCAATAGAAAGCCTATATAGTCTAGATGATCCATCACTTTTGACATTTTTGACTTTCGTCCGCCATCTTGGATTTTCACATATATATATATTTTTTAAATTTTTTTACACATTTTCTCCAATAACTTTTGAACCACTGGGCCGATTTTGCTCAAATTTGGACACAAGATCCATTGAGCATATGCGCAACTTTTGACATATGCACCATGAAGCATATGCATCATGCATATGCTGCATTGTCCAAAAATTAAGGGAAACGACTTTTATTCACCTTTTGCATCATTTGCATACCCCTAGAACGTGCTGCATGTGCATGCAGCATATGCTGCATGTGCATGCAGCATATGCTGCATGTGCATGCAGCATATGCTGCATGCCCCAAAATGTCACGAAAATTGCTTTTCTGCCTCAATCACGTCATTTTCACGCATATACAGCATACATCAGTAAGTGCAAAACAATCAACACTGATCACACATCCAAACTGCGAGGCGCTTGGCGTAGGCGTAGGCGCAGGCGTAGGCGCAGGCGTAGGCGTAGGCGTAGGCGCAGCCGAAGCCGGAGCCGGAGCCGGAGCCGGAGCCGAAGCCGGAGCCGAAGCCGGAGCCAACGCCGAGCAAACATTACAATCTGTGATCGCAACGTAAGCACAGCAAAAAATACAAGCGTCCCAAAAACTCAAGGGTCCCTCAGACGCCAGCAAAACGAAAAGCATACACATCATCAAACAAAAACAACAAAAGCTACAAAAATACCTCACCATATATAAATTCATATAGCTTGATTCCTATATAATACATTTGCCAACTAATACCCATAAGTACTACCATGCCCCATTCATATAGCTTGATTTCTATATAATACATTTGCCAACTAATACCCATAAGTACTACCATGCTTGCAGAGGCAAAGGAAAATTCTCTGTATTTTAAAATATTATTGCTTTCGCTTGCAGAGGTAAAGGAAAATTCTTTGTGTTTTAAAATATTATTGCTTTCGCTTGCAGAGGCAAAGGTAAATTCTCTGTGTTTTAAGATATTATTGCTTTCGCTTGCAGAGGCAAAGGGAAATTCTCTGTGTTTTAAGATATTATTGTTTTCGCTTGCAGAGGCAAAGGATAATTCTCTGTGTTTTAAGATATTATTACTTGGGCTTGCAGTGGCAAAGGGAAATTCTCTGTGTTTTAAAATATTATTGCTTTCGCTTGCAGAGGCAAAGGGAAATTCTCTTTGTTTTAAAATATTATTGCTTTCGCTTGCAGAGGTAAAGGGAAATTCTCTTTGTTTTAAAATATTATTGCTTTCGCTTGCAGAGGCAAAGGGGAATTCTCTGTGTTTTAAAATATTATTGCTTTCGCTTACAGAGGCAAAGGGAAATTCTCTGTGTTTTAAGATATTATTGCTTTCACTTGCAGAGGCAAAGGGAAATTCTCTGTGTTTTAAGATTGCCACCTAATACCCGAAAGGTACTATTATGCCCATTCATATAGCATGGTTGCTATATATACATTTGCCAACTAATTCCCAAAAGGTACTATTATGCCCATTCATATAGCTTGGGTGCTATATATACATTTGCCAACTAATACCCAAAAGGTACTATCATTCTCATTCATATAGTTTAGTTGCTATATATAGACTTGCCAACTAATACCAAAAAGTATAGGGATATAGAGTAATATCTATATTCTATAGGTTTAAAGCTCATCCTGGCAACAGAAGTTACCATAGAGAAGCCGTCGAAGCATACCGAAAGAGTTATCTTTTCTGTTTCATAACTGTATTACCATGGAAGTCTTTCGAAGAGAGATATGGTAAATGAGTTAGAAGAGCATGGCGTTTATTGCTGTGTCGGGTATGTCATTCCACGGACCTTGAAAATCTATGGTAGGGCCACGTAAACATTCTCAATAGACCGTATCAATATCCGCAGCAGGTCTCCAAGGTTAAGGATCTCTTGCCGGTAGAATAATTTAGGAATTCGGCAAATTAGATCCGTAACTTCGGGATAAGGATTGACTCTGAAGATTTAGATGTGTCGGGCTTGCTCGGAAAGTATGAGTAAATGTGTTGGCTAAAGCATCTGATTAGTTGTCTTAACGGACGGTGAAAAGATATGATTAGGCCAGCACGAAGAACGGAACACTCAAGCTATGCTATATACGCTAAAAAAAATGTTGGTAAAACAACATTTTTGTATATAGATTTACAACGACCATCAACAAACAATCAATTCAGAACTGGCACGGACCAGGGGAATCCGACTGTCTAATTAAAACAAAGCATTGTGATGGTTCTAACGGGTGTTGACACAATGTGATTTCTGCCCAGTTGTTCTGATTGTCAATGTGAAGAAATTCAAGAAAGCGCGGGTAAACGGTGGAGTAACTATAACTCTCTCAATAGCCAAATGCATCGTCATCTAATTAGTGACGCGCATGAATGGATTAACGATATTCCTACTATGTACCTTTCTACCTGTCTATGTACCTATCTACTATCTAGCGAAACCACAGCCAAGGAAATGGGCTTGGGTAAGTGCAGAATATGTGTTGGATATTTTATATATTTTTTGGTTTATTTGGAAGACCTTTAACTTTATAATTTGTCTGCTTAACTTAAAGATGAAATTTAATTAAGGAATTTTGAGATATATCAACTAAGTATATGTCATATGTTGGTGCAATTGTTGTGGTATTCCTTTTTGCAGTAGAGGCAGTAGAGAAATAGTAAGATTCCGAAGTTGTCTTCAGAAAACCTATTTATTTCCAATAATCTTTTTTATTATAAAGTTTTAAATGAATTTAGGTTTTACATAATTTTATTATCTGATTCTTTTGTTAATATTGTTTTCTATTTTGTAAATAAGTGAGTCTTTCTGAGAAATTAATCATTAATGAAATATTAAAAATTGGAGTTTATTAAACACGTATTTAATTTTTAAATCTGTACGGCTTTTGGGTAGAGGTGAAATAGCAGTAAATGTATATATATATATATATATATATATATATATATATAGCGGAATAGTATACATTTCTGTAGTTAGAATAAAAATGTTGAAGATGATGAAGTATTCAGAGGCTCTGCAGACAAAAATTCCAAGAAGCAGATGAGTATTCAGTAGCTGAAGTGTTATCATATAGAAGAGAATTGCAATGAAGATTTCTGAAAAGACGAAAATAGATTTTATTTTTATTGTTGACGTTCATTTTTCGATTTGCATTTTAAAGTTTTATATCAAAACTGTGGTATGTTAAATGATGTGATGATATTTAAAAATTTAACATTATGTGAATATATTTAAAAAAAAATTGTGATATAATATAATTTATGATATCATCCTCTGTGTGAGCGATATTGAATTTACAAAGTTGGTATATTTTTTTTCACAGTGTAATTGGCTTGAATTTCATTAACACTTGAATCAAGAAGGCGTGGCTAGACTCTACACTGTTGAATGGATGGGAGTATGATAAAATTTATTCAAGTGGTGTGTTATTATAATTTTTGAAGTAAAAACTATTGAGTCTTTTTTCTTAAATTATTTTACATGTAAAATATATGATATGGATATGTGTTTTAGCAGATGCATATATTTTAATTGAATTTTAAGAGTTTTTTAATTCAAAGTTGAAATGTAATCTACAATACCTTACAGTTCTGTGTCCAACCACTGATTTCTCTGTACAGATCTCAAAACAGATCTGCGCAATTTCTTCCAAATGAGAAACACAAAATATGCAATTCCAAATGTAGCAATTATGCATATAACTATTTCCCATATTCGGATATGATCTCCGAATAATTTGGTGTCACTTTGCCTGTCTTTATTTTTGAATAGTAATGGCAATCTTGGATTTTTAGGAATTTTTCCTTTTTGTAGTAGCACCAAAAATATTCCCAGGATGAATAGTTGGAGCACCTCCTCTCCATTCGGATGCACTTCATTATTACAAGGTGCACCACTCACTTTTTCACACTTAGATTGGTAATCACCCATTTTGAATACTTGACGCTTGAGGTTTCACACAAGACTGTTTCGCCGAACTCACTATTCCAAAAATGAACCCCTCTTTGATTAAAGAAGGCGTGGATACACACTACACTGTAAGTGGAGGGGATTAAAGGCTGTATGATGTCGATTATTTAAGGGGTTTGTTATTATAGATTTCTTGTGCAAAGTACACCACTTTATATTTTTTAATTATTGTAGAAACACAATCTGTGATATGATAGACTATTCTAATGTATTAATAAATTTGTGAAATATTACGAAATATTTTAAAACTTCATTTTAATCAATGCTGTCATAGGTACTTTCAAATTCATGGTTTCACAAATATTGAACACTAATAATGATACTTTGCTAATTAGACTATTATTTATTTTAATTTTTAAAATTTTAATTAAATTCAACAGGTTTTCAAAAGTTTTGTAATTTTTTTCTCTCAGTGTATCTTGAATTTCACTAACACTTGAATCAAGAAGGCGTGGCTATACATTACACTGCAAGTGGAGGGGATTGAGGTTCTATGATGGTGTTTATTCAAGGGGTTTGTTATTATAGATTTTTAGTGCAAAGTATACTACTTTTTTTTTAATTATCTTAGATGAGCAATCTGTGATATGATAGACTATTCTAATGTATTAATAAATTTGTGAAATATTACGATTTCTGAAAATTTCACAAAAATTTTCAAAATTTCCATAATTTCATGAAATTTTCAAGTAAGTTTTTCATGTTGCTTTCAATGATTCTTATGATTTCTGAAAATTTTACGAAAATTTCCAAAATTTCATGAAATTTTGAAATGAGTTTTTCATGTTGTTTTCAATGATTTTCACGATTTCTGAAAATTTCACAAAGATTTCCAAAATTTCCAAAATTTCATAAATTTCCAAAATTTCATGAAATTTTCAAGTGAGTTTTTCATGTTGCTTTCAATGATTCTGATGATTTCTGAAAATTTCACGAAAATTTCCAAAATTTCATGAAAATTTCATGAAAATTCCAAAATTTCATTAAATTTTCAAAAAAATTTCATTTAACAAAAAATTTTAAAGGCATTTGTGCAAAAAAAAAATTTTTGGTAGTATGTTCTAGAGATTCGGGGTACCACCTCTGGAAACGTAAGGTGGCGATGGAAAAGTATTACCCACAAGTACTAACTGGGAAATGTATTATATAGAAATCAAGCTATATGAATGGGCATGGTAGTACTTATGGGTTAGTGGTGAAATTATTGCTTTTAAATTCACGGTATCACCCTGTGCGGAAGAGTGAACAAGAGAGTGAGAGTGAAGTTTAGTGGTCGTAGCTATAGGCAACATTGCCGGATGAGGGGCTAAGAGATATTCCATTTCGGATAAACATTTTAAATATAAACAATTATTTTTGAATTTGTTTATCTCCTATAAGTGCATGGTAAGCAATTAATTTACGATTAGAAAATTTTATCTTAAATAATTGAAATAGAAACTCACGATTGTGAAATAGCATCAAACAAATGAATACAGATTAGATGAAATGATATGGGTAGAAAAATAGTAAATTAGATTATTACTGCATTAGTAAGGAAATACAATACAATATTAAGTAAAGCCAAAAATATTTCCATATATGAAAAAATCGAAGAAGGTGATTTTTTTCGTAGTACAATATTTTATTAGAACATATAATTCAATTATTAATTTTTTTTAAGGAAATACCGATACTTTGCTAATTAGACTATTATTTATTTTATTTTTAGAATTTTAATTCAATGAAAGAAGTTTTAATTATATTTTCATAGTTCAAAAGGATTCCAATTTGTTTGTAATTTTTTTCTCTCAGTGTATTATTATCTTTAATTTTACTAACACTTGAATCAAGAAGGCGTGGCTATACAATACACAGCAAGTGGAGGGGATTGAGGCCCTATTATGGTGTTTATTCAAGGGGTTTGTTATTATAGATTTTTAGTGCAAAGTATATTTTTTCTGTGGTAATTTTACATAATTATCTGGGTGGTGATATGTTATTTTATAAAAAAAAATAATTTCTATTATTAATTCATATTAATTGATGGAAGGTTTGAAATAATGAAATGTTTTCAAAATTGGAAAATTTCGTTACATTTGATGCAATCCGAGTTGCATCCGCGACTTCCCTATCCAGCGGCTTTATGGCGCAGCTACCGGCCATGTCCAAGCGCTCTCGACAGGGTTTCGCCAGAGACTGCCTTAACCCTCCCCTTACGAACTCGAGGCAACCATAGGCGCACACCCATAGCCTCCCCTTATGACCCGGTAGCTCGCTCCTAATCCGCTATATAGACGTAGGAGGAGAGAGATGATGCAACATTCGGCCATACTGATGCAGTGACGTCCCTGGCACTGGCAGAGAGTTCGAACGCGCCACGATCAGTACACCTACTTGTTCAACATCCCTTTGCACACGAACCCATTTTTACAATTCCTAGTTGGCCAAACAAGGAAAATAAAGGTTAAGTTAGTACTCAAGCCTTTAAGGGTTCCACACCATAACCTTACTACTCCAACTTCCCCATTTTCTGGCAGTGTGCGTGAAACACCCCTGCCGGTCAAGGATAAGTCAAGATAGTACGTTATGCCAAGTCGTACCATGACTCCATCAACCTGCGTGACACTCAAGGCCGCACACGCCATGGATCATCACTCGGGTACCAAGTTCATTCGCAGAATCACTACCATTTTCATGCATGGCGCGGAACACCAAGCTTGTCAAGTCGTGATCTCGTATCTGCATTAGGGATTAAGACACAACTTAGTCCTAATACCTAATCATCCAGTGGTTTCCATACAACAGACCCTTCACTATATTTTGGGGACCAACTAAAGGAGAAACCACCAAACCATCTGTCAGACCAAGTTGTCAATTCAGAGTACTTCAAATATATTGAATGCTAACAAGGGAATAATTCACATTTCATTTCGAATTCAAACTTGTGACAGATAAGCAGACTATCTCAATCTTCGAACGAAGAATCCACATCGAAGTCAACGAGTTCCAGGTCTGCTCGATTAGCCCATAGCTTCATCTTGTCGGCCGCATAAACCGACTCAAACGGCTTGTTTGTCAGCTGTGTGGCTGCGGTATCCACAACCAGATACCGATCATTTCCCATGACCTTTTCAACAGAATAAGGTCCTCGGTATCTCTGATGCATCTTCCTGCTAGACCCACTGGCAGGAGCATCCCATCGCAGCAACACTAAGTCACCCTCTTCATAACGATGAGGTTTCGGGTGATTCTCGTTGTGTTTTTGAGCTTTGTGCTTCTCTGCTTCAAAAACCTTTTTCGCTGTCAATTCCCTCAGCTCCGACAAATTCATCACTGAGTCACTCCCGACGTCTTCCATGACAGCGTTTGCCACAACATTGCCCAAAATGTTCCGTGGTCGGTACCCAAACAGAAGTTCTTGGGGAGAATGCCCCGTGATCCGGTTACGAGCTGAGTTCATGTTCCATTGCACAGATGGTAGATGTTTGTACCAATCCGTACCACTTTCATTTTCATTCATAGCCTTTAGAGACTCTCCCAATATACGGAAACGTCTTTCCACGAGACCATTGGCTCGTGGGGTCTTCGCAGCGACCAATGCGATCTTAATGTCTCTCTCACGACAATACTCTTCGAAAGTATTCGAGGTGAAGGCAGTCCCTCTGTCACAGACTACCACAGCAGGATAACCAAAGAATTGACAAACCTCTTCCAAGACTCGAATAACTCCAGCCGTATTGGTTGTCTTTACTGGACGGAGGACAATATACTTGGTGAATGAGTCAATTACAGCCAACACATGTTCACATCCACCTTTTGCTCGAGGGTAGGGACCACAATGGTCCAAGTGGATGACTCGGAACGGCACGGGGGGTTTCTTGAATGCGTGCAATTCAATGTGTGATTCATCCGCACCTCTCTTAGCTTGCATGCAATTGATGCATGAGTCTACATATTTCTTCACGGTCTTCCTCATCCTAGGCCAGTAGAAATCCTTAGAAATGTGCTCAGCTGTTCCGTTGAACGCCGGATGACCATTCCGATCATGAGCCAAATGCAGGAGGTGTAGGCGCATGCCCAAAGGAACGTAAAACTTAAGACCATTTGGAGACTTAAAATACACGCGTTCCCCCTTCAACTCATAAGACTGCAAATCTGTGCTGCATTTTCATGACCTTTATATTCTCCGTTGAGAACCTTTTTGATTTGTACAAGGTCACCATCACGGGTCTGAGCAGCAGCGAGCCAATCCATTTCACTTATAATCTTCAAAACTTGAGCGTTCTTCGGTGGATTGCGACTAAAGAAATCAGCATGTCTCATGTGACATCCATTCCTGAATCTCAACTCAAAATCAAACTCCTGGATATCACACCACCACCTGGCCAATTTTGCAGACAAATCTCTCTTTTCATGGGCCTGTCTAAGGGAATTGCAGTCAGTGTATATAACAAACGACCTACCCAAGAGATAATATCGGAAACGCCGAAGACTTTCGAGAACTGCCAGAGTCTCAAGCTCAAAACTCGAATACTTCGCTTCCGCAGCCGTTGTCACTCGACTAAAATAAGCCACGGGTCGTGACGTTCCCTCGTCATCTATCTGCATGAGGACACCTCCGAGACCAAAGCTCGAGCCATCACAATGAAGCTCATGCTTCATCTTTGGGTCAAATAACGTCAAGATAGGTTTCTCAGCTAATGCCTTCTTCAGAATTTGAAACGCTTCTTCATGATGCTCCAACCAAACAAACTTTGTGGCATCCTTTTTCAGAAGATCATAGAGAGGTCTGGCAATCTTGGAATATGCAGGGACAAATCGGCGGAAATATCCCGTGAGTCCCAGGAACTCACGAACACTCTTGAAAGTTTCAGGTTTCTCAAACTTCTCAATAGCTTCCGTTTTGTGATCCCCTGGTGTGATGCCATCTTGACTCACGTTATATCCAAGATACTTCACCTTCGTTTGTAGAAACTGACACTTCTCAACATTGAGAGTGAGTCCTGCCTTCCTTAGTTCTTTCAATACGCGTTGCAATAATTCCAAGTTTTCATCGATGGTAGTTGTTGGAAGCATTATGTCATCGACATAATATGAAATTCCAGCATCCTTCACAGGCTGCAATACTCGGTTTATTACACGAACGAAAACCGAAGGCGAATTTGTGAGGCCATATGGCACTCTTTTGAACTGATATTGTCCATCGGGAACAACAAACGCTGTGTACTGACGTGATTCCGGTTCCACCTCAATTTGATGATAACCAGCTCGGAGATCTAGGGAAGTGAACCATGTTTTACCAGCCAACTTATCGAGCTCTTCTTCAATTCGTGGGAGTGGAAAGTTTTCATGCTGACAAATCTTATTCAACTTCCTATAGTCCACGCACATACGTGGGCTTCCAGAGGCTTTAGTTACGAGGACAACAGGACTCGAGAATTCGCTATGACTTTCTTCAATGATGTCGTTTTCCAAGAGTTCACTGATTATTCCTCGCAAAATCTCTCTTTGCGCATTAGACACGCTGTACGGGCGATATCGGATAACCTCTGTTGACTTCATGATGAGCTTCATTGGCCCCAAAGTGGTATGACCAAGTTCCTTTTGATTCATTGCAAAGCAATCACGATAATCATTTATGAGCCTCATCAAACGCGCCCTATCAGCATCTGACACATCTTCTCCAATTGCCACGTCAGACAACTCAATGACCCTCTTCTCCTTTGACAACGTGACTGTAAAGACAGGATTAGCTGGAACCAAATGACCATCTTCCTTAGACACCTTGATTATCAAATTGTTGTGTGTCTTGACTAATGTAACTCCTGGTGTCGAGAAAAGATCAATTCCGCAAAGTAGAGGAACTTCTAACAAACCACCGGAGACCACGAAGACCTCCAATTTATGCTTAAACTTCTCAATCTGAATGTCCACCTTGAAACTTCCCAAAGACTCAACTGTGCCACCGCCAAAACCAACAAACACCTTTCTTTCACCTAGGCCAGACCATCCAATTTTCTCAGCTAGTGACTTGGCAATTAGGGTTGCCACGCTTCCCAGGTCAATTAACGCTTCACATGTCTCTCGATTGACCTGGCACTTCTTGATAAGACCTTTATTTGTTAGGGTGGTGGGCCTTGTCACCACCCCGACGGGAAAATCCGACCCTTTCTTTGGACAGTCCCTGACAAGATGTTCTTCGGACCCACAAGCGTAGCACCTTCTTTTCTTCACTTTATCAGGTGCCTTAGAGTTTGATTGCGGCTTCCCCTTTGGAACGCTCTCGTCTTTATTCTCTCTTTCGGTCTCATCCTTTGACTTGGAAGCCTGGTCTTTTGTACGGGAATAGAATTTGCGACCAAACTTCTTCGAAGATCCACTGGAAGTGGCCTTATCATTAGAACTGGTACTCGTGCCTGGTTGGTTCTCTGGCTGTCCTTCTTGATTGGACTCACGCTTTGGATTCTTGGTGGTTTGCTCGACCTTTTTCATGTACGACAAAAAGTCGGTGAGAGATCCACGTGGAGCAGCTGACAAGAGACCACGCATCATAAGATTCGGAACACCATCAATCAAATACTGCCGGATGGAGTCGTCATCTAGGTTAATCCTCCTGGCCTGCTTCACCACTGAATGGAAATATGACTCAATTGGCTCATCGCTCTTCCTCTTCCTACCGGCAAGAACCTTGTGGACATCAGCTGATGACAACTGTTCAGGGAAATTCTTCAAAATCTCTTGCTTGAAGTGAGCATAATCCACTATCATTGTCTGCATCCCCTCAAACCATTCACGTGCTGGACCCTTGAGACGGATGACAGCTGTTAGCATGGCACGCTGAGGGTTCATGTCGTACAAAGCCACGACATTGTCCACTTTCTGAAGCCATTCACTAGCCATAGGACTCTTCTCATTTCCCGGTTCAAATGCAGGAATCAAGGCTTCAATCTCTCGAAGGGTTAAGACTGTGGACTGAGAAGCCGACAAATCTTGTGAGGAAAGGCTAACTTGAGAGCGATTTCGACTTGGGCGAGGCATTTCGGACTGTTTGGGAAAAAAACAACACCAATACCCAAGATTAGGACCAGAAACTAACCCAAAAGATTCACAACCGCTTTCTTAGGGACAAGAAAAATCATCAGGAAATACTTGTTTTATTTTTCAAAGGTACCTGGAATAAACATTACCCCCAGATCATGGTAATTTAGGGACAAAATACCCAATTTGGTATCAGGATGGAATAAGAAAATTGCAATGGGCAATAATTCTTTAATAAAAATGTCATATCAAGGGCAAATGTAGAGTAAAATATAGCAATTTCACTTGAAAAATCAATAATTGTTACTGTAAATGATATCGTTGCCATTACTTTCTATTTTTGTGCACAAGAAATCACAAAGAACTGTAATTTATCTGATAAAAATTACCACAATTATTCAGTGTAGCTTAATTTCTTGGAAATTCACTTGCTTTGTCTTTTAAAATGACGAGATTCTTCACAATTTAAAGAAACAAATTGTACTTACAACCTCCCAGCACCTGCAAGACTTATCAATAATTTTCCTCCCTCCTCGATGATAATAATCTCTAAGAAAGGATGAAAATATTATCAGTAAAATAAACATTTCAAATTGCTGCACCAAAACTTTTGCCATGTACTGTAAAATGTACCTCAAAGAAGCGTTAAAATTTAGCACAAATAAATTTGGTGGAACACAGCAAATTTGCAAATCACTTCCTGCCAAATAATAAGAATTATTAATTTTCACTTTCAACTGCACACAGCTTCACGTCTGGATTCTTAAAAATACCTGCCAAAATTATCAAAAAACAATTTAAACGAATTAATTCTGCGGCGCAATAAATCACCAGACACTTGGAATGCGAATGAGGCTAAAATAACTGAAAGGCAATTGTCTCCCAAAATTAACAAAGAACAATGCATAAAATATCATTAGATAGAAAGGGATGAGAGATCTCTCCATGCCACACTCAAAACATTCTCACACAAGAGGGGTAAAAACTCTCTCTCTCGAGCGATCACGCCACCGCTCGCTTATACTTATCCTTCTCCCTCGCTGGGTGGAATTCTCGCACTCTCTCCACTCGAAGCTCTCCGCGTGCATTTTTTCCCTCTCTAGAGGATCGCTTGTGCTCCCTCTCTGCGCTTTACTCTTGGTGATGGGGTTCTGGAATTTTCCACTGTCTGAACATGTCACAGACAAGTTTTTCCTCCAGAAATGGTCAGGGAAAAGCACTGTGCAGCTTTCCCAACCCCAATGAAACATCCACAAGTGCTTCTTTCACCATTTTATGCACCTGAGAGGGCCTCCAAAGCAATTTTTGTCGCCCCAAGAGACACGATCAACCATCACGGTGATCTTGTGCCATTTCCTTGGGATTTTCGGGAGCTGATGCACTTTTCACACACTTCACTACTTTCACTTCACTTGGGGCTTCTTGAGCCCTTATCCCACTTCTGAAATGATGCAATCCGAGTTGCATCCGCGACTTCCCTATCCAGCGGCTTTATGGCGCAGCTACCGGCCATGTCCAAGCGCTCTCGACAGGGTTTCGCCAGAGACTGCCTTAACCCTCCCCTTACGAACTCGAGGCAACCATAGGCGCACACCCATAGCCTCCCCTTATGACCCGGTAGCTCGCTCTTAATCCGCTATATAGACGTAGGAGGAGAGAGATGATGCAACACATTGATATAGTAAAGTTTTCCATGATGTATAGAATAGAATATTTGCAAATTACATTTTTTTGTATGTGAAATATATCTTATACGAAAATTTACAGGACCACCCTGTGTGGAGAATATTGAGGGGAATCTTTTGTTCCCGGTGGATGTGGCTAAATACAGAGACAAATGAATTGGGGTATAGGACGGTGAATTAATTCAGAGATAATTATTCAGTCTTCGAATATTGTTCAGTGAACACCGTGAGAATCTTTAGTGAACAAATGGAGGAATCTAAAACAACTGGAGGAAAGAAAAAGCAGCGTCCTAAGAGATCACTTAGTGGGAGAAAGGAAAAAGCCAAGTATACAGTGGCAAGGAAACAGGGATCTTCGCAAGAATTCACTCAGGAAGATCCACCATTAAACTTGGTTTCAGCACTTCCGGAGGAGTCTGTTGTTCAAGTGTCAGCGCCTCAAAGGAGCTGCAGGTATGAAGGATATGCTTAATTTGCTGTAGTTTCGTGATGCAACGAACAATAATCTTTTCCAAATTTTCTTCAAGGAGGAAAGACAATGTGCAGACAGAAAGAAAAGTTTCATCAATTACTGACTCTTCTCGATCACCTTTAGTAATTAAAAAGCGTCGTGTAAAGCGTTCTCTTACTGGAAAAAGGGAAAAACAGAAAAAAAGATGCGCAGAAGCCAGGAATCTTCTCAGGAATTTGTTAAAGAAGGAGCGCCATCCAATGTCCATGCACACGTTGATGTTCATGATGTGGAGACAGGAGTTTTCGAAATGAGTTTATCGGATGAGAGGTATGTTTTTTTTATGTAATATAAGCATTTTGGTCGATTTTCTCCGATCGATCTGAAATTCACAGGGTTAGTTGTTTGAAGCATATCTTATTCCACAAAATGAGGGGTGCTGTTTTCGAAAATATTTGTGTTCAGATATATTTGAAAAAGTGTGTAAAAGCTGATGATGATATCTCCCAGCTTCAGCTTCAAATTAAATTTGCATGCAATTTGACTATGCTCATGTTAAAAATCTCATCTACAATGAGTGTTAACTAGACTTATTGCTTTCTATTTTCTAATTGCCACAATTATTTGAATTTTTTTTAAGTGCTTTCATGTCGCAGCCAGGAATCGTGGATTTTAAGACTCCGCCACGAAGGCAAGCTATTGCACAGAGAAAAGAACAAGAATCTCCAGTCGCTGGCCCTTCTCGATCACGCTTTGTGACATCTCCACAACCTGGACGTTCTGATGGTCTACCACCACAGCCATGTATGTCACGTCCACCTCACCGTTACCAGGAGTCCTCTTCTGATTCTCCATCAAGTCCTCTAAAACATGTAACACATGTACCTCCAAGACAAATTATTTCTAAGATTAATGACCAAATAGCTCGTGGTGCAGGACCACCCTCTAGACCACCTGTTGTGGCACTGACATCTCCGCAACCAGGACGTTCTGATGAACAACCACCGCAGCCGTACTTTTCACCAGCAATTTGTCGCCATCAAGAGTCATTCTCGGATTCTCAACAAAGTCCATTACGTCATGTGCCAGGTGTACTTTCGTCTTCTATGAGTGGTGAATCATCATCTGTGAAAACTATGCCTGATATTCTTCCGGTTGAAGAGAATGTTCCGGGAAGAAAAGGACGTCCTCCTGCAGCGTATCCAACAAAGGGTTGGAAACTTCCGCATAGTGGGGGCCATATTATATATGGTCCCAAACCGAGAGTTGGGGAGAGCAGAAGTGAAGCAGCTGCGCGTTATAAGCGAGAGAAGAAGTATAAGGGAAAGGAGATGGCTGAGAGGGAGAAAATAAGGAATCGTGGGCGAGCTTTGCAGTACAATTGTCCGGGAACGCCACATAATGCGGGTGATCGAGTGGAGTATCCCCATTGTGGAAGCTTAAATTTCATGGAGGAGCAAATGAAGGGAGAAAGTATTCGTCCAGGTTCATTTCCAATTTGTTGCATGAGTGGAGCTATTAAATTGGCTCCCATACCCCAAGACAGTTTCATCCAGGACATGTTGACAGATGTGGATAATCCGAAAGCAAGGCACTTTCGGAATAGAATCCGCATCTACAATACAGCGATGAGTTTTGTCTCTGTATCATTTAATGATACATCGACTCATCCTGATGCCCCCAGTCCACGGGGACCTCCTGTTTTTTGGATGTACGGAGTGGCTTACCATAGGATTTCTTATCCACGTCCAGATGGAAATAATGTTCCAGCATTTGGTCAATTGTATTATTTAGATCCGACTTCAGCTAACAATTATCGAATGAATGCACCTTATGGAGGACTATTGGATGGTGATATCATTCGTGATTTAGATAGGCGGATGCGCGATATTAATCCATGTGTTCAACAATACCAAAGAATGCATGAGATTGAGGAAGGAGAGAGAGCAGCTGCCATAGCAAGAGGGGATCCTCAGCCGGAGAACCCAAATGCTCAGTTATTCTTATTTAATCGTCCTCAACAACACAGGGGAACTCACGGAGCAGAAATCAGTGGTGCAGAAGTGGCAGTGATTTATGCTGCACACGAAGGGGAGCCACTGCCAATTGAAGGTGTTGTGGTACGGCCGCGGAATATGGACTCCAACACACATACTTACAACATCATTCCAAATTGGTCACCTACTGTAGATCCTCTTTGTTATCCTCTTATGAGACCACGTGGTACTCCAGGATGGTATCCCAGAATGCCATCGTTAAATAATCCAGCCAGATCTATTACTTTCAGGCAATATTGCATTTATCATTTAATGAACAGGACTA
>NC_077225.1:5868667-5883667 GCF_024763615.1 Phlebotomus papatasi | reverse complement strand
ATAATTTACTTCATAAATATTTAAAAAATAAAAATAAAAAATATCACTGTGCGACACGTTGTGGGTGTTTTTGACGAGTGCCAAAACTTGTTAGAGGGTCATTTAAGGACTTCAAATCAGCAATCCGTTTGTCCGGGTCACCTTTTTGAGGTCTTTTGTTTTTTTGAGTTTGAGGTCTGTTTGAGGTCCTTAAATGACCCTCTAACAAGTTTTGGCACTCTCGTCAAAGACACCCACAAAAACCTAAATTTTGTCGCAGAGTGTATCCAGTCTTTCTAAACTTTCTTAAAAAGGAACTTGTACGAATTGTATGTATGTATGTATGGTTTTTATTCTATCTCAATGAGTATAATACATGTCAAGGAGAGTTATAGAGGAGACCTAGCCTATTGGCTGTTTGGCTCCTGTTGAAAACAAGATGAAAAGCTCACTAAGAGCATGCATATCTCGAACAAACTACAGAGTCAATAACTAGTGGGCTTGACTCCAGAGACCACGTAATCAACGCACCTCTGCTAAGGTTAGGCATCTCGCGCAGAAGGTTGTTTATGATCAGGGGCGCTGAGAAGTTCACTGATCTTTTGAATCGCTCAGAAGAAGGTCTTGGTACCATCAAAGCCTCATCTCTACCGAGCCCCTCATGCAGAAAAAAGAAAAGGGTGAACAGGTGGCTTCGTTCCCCCTTAAGGTACTCATCAGCAATTCTAGATATATAGAGATTTCTGATAGGCATAATCCTCCACGCGTCAAAGAGAGGCTGCGAATGATCCGTTCTCCCAGCAAACGACATTACTCGTATCAATGACTTTTGCGCCGTCACCAGAGGGGCCAGATGCGCACTGTAGGTGTTCCCCCAGAACACAATACCATACCTCATCCTGGATTCAGCCAGAGCATAGTAGAACATTCTTAGTAGTTGCTGGGAACACACTGATCTCAGAGCATGAATCTGCCTGGTCACTGCACGCACATCACCACGCACTCCACTGATATGGGCCCTCCAGCAAAGCGCAGAATCAAGCGTGACACCGAGGTATCTGAATTGAGAGACACAGTTAATCAGGACGCAATCCTTCGGGCACGCTCCAACTCCTCGCGCGCAGCTTGAATGATGACACACCATCCAATCCCCAGGCTCAAGATCCCGACCAAAATCCATGAACACAGTTTTAGAGCTCATGATCAAGCCATTTGCGTCCAGCCAGAGCCCAACTGCGTCAAGGTCCGCCCGCATCCACGCCCTGACAGTCTCGCGCGAGGATCCAGAATACAAGATTGCCAAGTCATCAGCATAAGCCGTGACTCGCCCTCTCAGGTTCAAGGTTAGCAGATCATTGATGTAAATCAGAAACAAGAGAGGGCCAAGCACCGATCCCTGAGGAACACCGTACTCCGTCGTAAGCGGCTCACTGATGCAATCCTTATGGAGCTTTATTCTCTGTGTGCGCCCAGTAAGATATGATGATAGCCACTGAAGGGAAACCCCACGAAAACCTGCCAGTTGCAGTTTCTCAAGCAGAACATTTAGTCTGACAGAGTCAAAGGCCTTTGTGACATCAATGAAAAGCGCAGACACGTTCTTCCTCGGGAGATGATTTAAGGCTTCATTCAATTCTCCCACAAATCTTCCAATAGCATTCTCACACCCAAGTCCAGATCGGAAACCGAACTGAGCATCAGATAAGTACTCAGTCCGTAACAAGAATGCATACATCCTTGAGAACATGACCCTCTCCACAATCTTTGAAACTGCAGACACTAATGTTATAGGTCTGTAGTTATTCATGAGTTTTTTGTCTCCCCTCTTAAATACAGGTATAACCAGGGCGGTCTTCAGGATATTTGGGAAGGAACCAGACGAAAGAGAAAGGTTTATAATGTACGAGAGTACATCAACCACATTAAGAGCAACTCTTTTCAAGAGACAGTTAGAAATGCCATCCATCCCTGGCGCACATTGATTCTTTGCACTATTTATGATACAAAGTACCTCAAATGAAGTTGTCGGGTTTGAAAAGAACGTGTGTTCCACATATCTTCCTGGCGGTGAGGAAACAACAGGTATGCCAGATGCCAGGTCGCTGACAATGGAGCCAAAAAAGTGGTTAAACTCATTACAAATTTCATTACTATCCTCAAGTAGCGATCCGTCTCTAGCCTGAATGCATTTAACACTGCACTTTCTGGATTCCCGGTTGGCGATCTCGTTCATCACTTTCCAACACTGGGCATAATCACCACCCGCTTTTCGGAGCCTTCCAGCATAATATGCATCCTTTGCCTCCTGAATTTGAAGTCTAACAGACCTTGCATAGGCTTTACTGCGGCGAACTAATCTCTCATCAAAGGGATGCCTTCGAGCAAGACTCAGAAGCCTGTTCTTCTGGTGAATCCTACGGCATAGGGATGGAGTAATCCATGGTTTCACGGGACACTGCGACCTTCCAAAGCGCAGTGCAGTGGTTGTACAGCTATTGACCAGACAGTTGAGACGATTCACAAATAACTCAAAGGCCACATGACAGTTATCCGAACCAAAGACATCGGACCACAGCTCAAAACGAAGGCTCTCGTTCAGTCGATCATAGTCTATTGACACTCTGGTCAGGTTGGAAGGACATTGTTCCTCACGGACCTCCGGTTCGCCAGCAAACCTAACGCATAAAATTACGGTGTAATGGTCCGTAACCCCTGTGTGAAGAACCTCAGTGCTATTAATAATTCTACCAGTAGGTGGATTTCTAGCAAAAATATGATCCAAACAAGTTGCGAAATTTCCAGAAACTCTAGTGGGTTCGCAAACCAAATCCTCCAATCCATGCTCCGCCATCAGGCTCTCATAGTCATCACTGGCAGAGGGATTCAAAAGATCAATATTTAAGTCCCCCATTACATATAAATTAGAGGCAGTGATCTGTTCCAGGTTATCACTTAGCTCATTAACGAAGGTTGATGACGTAAATCTATGAAGGCGATATATGCACAAAAATGTGACCTGGGTCTGTCCCATCGACACCCTAACACACACACCATCCGCACTCGAGAAAGACACCGTCATCGCCGCACCCGCCAAATCATCTCTCACATAGACTATGACACCACCCGCGCGGTAGTTGTTATTACAGCAGTGAAACATTTCGTACCCTTGTAATTGGTAAAGTTGCAGACCATCCTCCTCAGTCCACACTTCAGTTAAGCATATGAAATGCGGATCTAGCCTCACTGCCTGAAGAGTCGTGAGAAATTCATCAAAATTTCTGTTTATACTGCGTATGTTTTGTAAAACAACACAAAATTCTCTGCTTCCATCAGCAGACACAGGTTCTCTAATCAACACTCCATCATCGATAGCCAAAGTCGTCATAAGATTTTCAGCGTTGGAGGTTGTTGTTGGCGAGTCAGCGGGAAGATGGTCCCCGCCGAAAAAACCATCTCCCCACACGCACACCGTCAGGCCAGACCTCTCCCCTTAAAAGGCTCTGTACGAAATTTTTGTTCACTCCCACACGAAAAGCAGAGTAGTCCGCATCTCCCAAGCGAGACCGAGGCAGGTTCACCCGCACCACCAAGGGTGAACCCACCCCCAGACCAAGAACATACTGGCGGAGGGTTTCCTCAGTAGCATCCACATGGACATTGGTGATATACACCCATCCTAGGCCAGGAGGTCGTGGTACCCGTGACGGCGACGCAGCCCTCAGCTCACCCTCCACCGGGCCCCGTGCCGCAGAGCCCAGTATGAGTTCACGCCTTCTTCGCCCCTGGCGCCCTCTTCGTCGACGATCGCGT
Source organism: Phlebotomus papatasi (assembly GCF_024763615.1). Taxonomy (NCBI): domain Eukaryota; kingdom Metazoa; phylum Arthropoda; class Insecta; order Diptera; family Psychodidae; genus Phlebotomus; species Phlebotomus papatasi. Next base: position 5,879,878 of record NC_077225.1, on the reverse strand, counting down.
TGTCCCGGCCCTGATGGGTCAACAGGCAGATTTTGTTCAGGACCCGGGTCAGGAGGACGCAGCATCGGATCAACAGTATCACTCGGTAATCCCAAACGGTTTGTCCCGGATGGGCCCGGTACATCAGACAAACCCCCTCCAAGAGAAGAGGAATTCAGTGCGGCATTTCGACTAAGCGGAGGGATTCTACCTATAGGGCTGATATCACGTTGCTCGCCAGACACCGGTATGGCGTCTCGGAAGGAAACCTCACCAGAGACCCTGCTGATAGAGTGCCGATCGATCAGAGTCTCAATTCGCCTCACCGGGTCCTCGCCGTGACATAATCCAGAACTCTCAAGTCTGAGAAGTCCACCCTCAAGCACAGCGACCCTGTGAGACAAGGTAGAGTTCTCCGCAAGCAGTCCAGCAATCGTGCGCTTATACTCAAGCTGCGCAGAGCTAAGTTGAAGTACACGCTCACACAGGTCAGCACCAGTGCTTTCCAATGCAGATATACGCAGAGTCATGGCCTCAACCGTACTCACAAGCCCCTCAAGAGACTGACGGCCCCCTGTTGAAGTTGAAGTCGACTGCCTCCTATGGGCCGAGCACTGCGTGCAGATCCACTCCGCATCTCCACGATGTATAGCGGCAATGGTTTCCGGAGATAGCTCAGGAGCAACACAATCAAAATGGTACCAACACCGACAGGTGCCCGAGCACTGAACACCCGGGGATCTGATAGGCGTGATTGCACCACTGCACCCACTACAAGTCACGCGAGAAGACGGCATGTCCCAAAATAAAAGCAAATAAAAACAGAGGGTATCACACTTTTATAATTGATAAACCCTTTATCCTATGCTCAGCTCAGTAGATCTCCTAAGAGACTTCGTCCGCTTCACTTAAGAGAGTCCACCCTAGCAGGTCTCAAAACCGAAGAGTAAACTATTCCCCAAAAGATGGCGCTGTACTAGGGGGGCTACTATAGGGTCACGCAAACAGACAGCCGGATGTGAGAGCACCAATTCACTGCTGAAAGTCTGCACAGGAGGCTCAGTCGGCACGAAGCAGTACCGTGGGCTAATGGCTTATCAGTAGAGGACTTCGCGCAGGCATGAGCACAGAAGATCTCCCAGGTGACGCAGGCAATTGACACTGGGATGGAACAGGTGAAGTACAAACGTTCTCCCAGTGAGCAGACAGGTGAGTCGCGCTCAATAAAGACCAGTCCTAGCGCTCCCACACCAAAACCCCAAACCAGTCTGGGAACAGGACTCCCAAAGACCATGCACTTAAATTCCTGCGAGAGTATCCAAGAACCTTGCTCCCGCGGTTCTATTGGCGGGAAACCTCCGTAGTCCAAGTGATTGTTAAGAAAAAGCGTGAAATTCGCCTCAGAAAGACCACGGATAAGGAAGCCAACAATTGTTGAAGATTCCGTGGTCCCTGTAGGCCCAATGAGACACTGTAATATGACTCAGGCCAAAATAAAAATACCAAAATTTTAGAAAAAAGGAACGGAGGTCGAAAATTTTAATGTTTACACTTGCCTTGTCACTTGTCGTATTCTTAAAATTATCTCATTTACTCATGTGGCTCGTGTGTGGATCGCCTGGCTCTGAATCGGATGTATCGGATGTATCGGATGTATCGGATGTTTCACATGAACTTGATGACTCGGATACTTCGTTAAAAAAGTCGGCTAATTCTGGATTTGCTGATGCATTTTCTTCATACTTTATTTTTTCGTTGCCGTCTTGACGAATCTGCTTCTTTTTTCTTTGAATTTTGCGCTGATTTAATTTATTTTTCACGCGATATATTTCACTTTTGAGCTTTGCCTCAAAATTATCCAAAATGGTCTCTCCTTTGCAAATAAAGAAAAATAAATATTTAAAAGTAAAGAATGAGCCATATCCGCAATATATCGATATTTTTGAAAATTTAATAATTTTATATTCTTGATAACTGAATTGATATTCTTGATAAATTAATGATGGTGATAAATATTGATATGGACGTTTAGAATTATTTGATGCTTAAAATATCTATCTTAGCAAATAAAAAAAATTGTGGTTTTTTTTAGTTATTTTATTAAGAATATTATGTTTTTAAAATTCCAATTTCTTTTTTAATTTTTGTCTCAATATCTAATTCACTTTAATAATATTAACGAAATTGCTAACTTTTCCAAATATCGAAGAATTTTTGTCCAGACAAGGACAACTTGCCAAATTTTCCTGAATAGTTCAAGTCCGGAATTAATTCATCGGACAATATATCAGACACTTTTGCGGTTTTTGCCCAGTCTCTCTGTAAACAAAAAAAAGAATATTTAAGTCTTGGAATATTTTTATATGAATTTAGTTTATTTACAAAGGCTTGCGAAATTTGTTTGCTTTTGAGGCTCTCATTGAAATGTTCCATTTCTTGTTGATTTTTCAATGGCATACTATTTTTGACAAAATCAAGTCCTTCATTTCTGAGCTTCTGTTCCGTATTCTGGTTTTGAATATTGTTCAACTTTGTGTTTATCTTCAGCAAGAGGTTGTAAATATCCTTGTTGGACGGATTTGTGGGAACTGAAATTTTTTTAAAGTATAGTGTGTCTTCTCTTCTGTTAGAAAATTCAATTATAGTACAAACCTCGATTGTCCTCCTCCATTCTGCGTCTCTTCGGGTTGAAAGCCATTTATCGATTTGCTGTGCAAACTGGAAATTGTTTTTTTTTTTTTTAGAAAATTTAATAATTATGCAGTAATGGGAAAAAGACAAACGCATCTTCATAAGGTATCCTAACCATTTTGCAAATGATTTTCTCGAGAGGACAAAATTCGAGTGAATCTTCCAATTCGCAGGCAAGATATATATTCATCTCAGAAGATTTTATTGGGATCAGAAAAAAATCTTTCGGGTTTTTGTATATATATCCATATAAGCCCGAAACATTGTTGCAATCTCCTGCACCAGCCATTTTGAAAATTTTTTCTCCTTCGATTAAGCAGAATGCATCACTCTCGCCAACTTTAAAAGTGACTTTATTATAATTGCATGTCTTATAGGAGAACGAGCACCCCAAAAATTCTTGAACTCTAGTTTTGTCCTGGAATTGTTTTCGAACTCCTTGAATCAAATCCATTTTTTTTGCAATTGCTCTTTCCTCTTCTAGTCGTTTCACAATTTGTGGGACAATTGGGGCTGTAGCATATATCATCTTTTTCAGGCGTTGTAAAAAATTTTCAAACGTGAAAGCCGAGAAATTTTCAAGTACGCCATGCCTTTTTACATATTCTGTTAGATGGAGCAAATTATGAACATTGTATGTAGTTTGATTCAAGAATTGGGTATTTAATGGCAAATTCTTTTAGCATTTCTTCGGCCTTTTTAAAATATGTTTCATTGCTGCACAAGTTTTCAGATGTCAAAATCCGCGTTGCAATTGCCAGTAATAGAAAGTGTTTGTAATGTTGAAGACTCAAAATTTCTTTAAGAACAACTGGTCCAATATAAAGCAAAAATTGGCGGCATTGTGTGGCTTTCCAGCTTTTTACATATATGAAGCCATCAGGATCCCGAGCAAATTCATTTGGTAAAAAAGCCGTTACCTGAAGATGGAGGACATTGAGTTTTTCTCGAATTTTAGGAGACAGTTTAAAGCTTGGGCTCTTGTTTTGCATCCATATGACACCAAGTGTCCTCACTACTCCTAGATAGATCAAATGCATGGGGCATAGGGGAAAGTCATGGATCATATTAATTTTCAAACTTTCCAAAAGCATTGCTGAGCCTGGTGACTTGTGATGCGCAGGATCCATTCTCTTTCTAAATGATTGATTTGAGCGCAAGTTGCCAATTGTTAATGGAAAGACCAACCTGCGTTCTCTAGAAACTGCAACATTGTCACAAAATCCACAACCATGTGCACCCGTATGGCCAACAACTCCTTTAACCCAGGATCTGGCCTTAGAGTCGCAAATGAATCCCTCAATTTTAAATGGTTTCAATTTTTTTTTCTTTTGTAACCAGAACACCGTCTTTATACAAACGCTTGGCTTCATTGACAAATTCCTCTAAAAAATTGTCTACATTTTTAGGATCCCCCTTGCCTGCGTAGACTCCTATGAGAAAAGGGGAGATCTCTTTTTGCGTGGGAAATGAGCCTAAGATAGGCCATGCGAATGTCCTATTGGATGTCATTGGGCATCCATCAATACCGATGTATAAATTAACTGATTCCATTTCAGTTAAAAACGAATCAGAGTCAAATTGGATCAAAGTGCTCTCAATTCCAACGTGAAAATATTTGCCTGGTTCCACAACACGAGTTACAATCTTCTTATTTCCAGTCTGCAACAGGGCTTTCTTTGTTTTCGGTAGATCTTTTTCTTTATATTCTCGTTTTATAAGCTGAAGTAAACGATCAGTAAATGCACGTGTGCAATTGTTTGTGAAGATAAGACAAGCAAGCTGGTCACGGAATGAAATTTTCTCATTTGGTTCTTCCTCATGATCAGGACAATCCGATGATGACTGAAAAAATTGTACACAATCAGGGACTTCGATAGATTGTGATGGTGACAGGGACTGAGCGATTCCAGGAGATTCTGAGGGTGGAAGACATTCTAAGGATGTACTTGCCTGTGCTTCCATGATAGATTCATTTCGAGCTATATTTAAAAAGGAAGATACATTTGCCTTTTTTTCAATCGGTTAAAATGTCTTTGCGATACTCCAGCTATCTTTCTATTCTTTTGTCTTAACAGTTTAGGTCTTCCCATTTAAAAAAAAAACAAATAGCAAACTTTCAGCAAGCCAACCTTTAACTTTAAAAATCTGAAAAAATTAAAATTGGAAGGACGATAAAATACATTTCGAGAAAACTGTATGAAATTACTATTAGCAAGGAGAAGATAAGAAAAAATGGAAAACTTTTAACAACAGTCATTTTTTGGAATTGTAATGGAATTTCAACAACACTATGCGACACGGTTTTTGTCTCAGAGGTCTCACATGGTACGCTTGATAGAGTCGAGTCCCATGATTAAGTATATGGTTTTAGTTTAGCTCAATCACGTCTCAAATTTTTTTAATTATACTATTATATTTTTTCTGCTTTGACTTACATTATTCGTTATATCTCAGGTTCTAATAAATAGAACTTAAAAGGCGTAGATTCGTTGAAAAGGTCATTAGTTGTGCTTCAATTTTTATTATTACAAAAAACTTTTTTAAACCACTCCTTCAGAGTGTAAAATTAGAATTTCTCTAACAATTACCAAAAAAATATCTTAAAGTGAGATTTTAAAAATTCGTATAAAATAAACTAAACAAAATATAAAACAATCATTGACACCAGGCGATAGGCAACACTTAGGGCTACAATTTTGCTCATATAAGACATCGCGCTCCGATCACTCTAAATGCCTTATTTGTTGGTTTGTTGGCAAAGCAGAAAAATATAAAAGTATTAATTAAAAAAAATTGACACCTGATTTCAAACGTACCATATGTGACCTCTAAGACAGGAAAAAAGTTGCCAGTTTGTTGCATAGTGTAATTGGTGTAAAAAAATATGTCTATGTACATCACTTTAAATGAAATATATATCCCTTGTTTATCTATAACTGCGGTTTACGAATTGATTCTAAACGAAAGACTGCAGCTTTGAACAAACTCATTCAATCTAGTGAAATATTCTTAATCCCTAGAATTAAGGAAACCACTTTTATCGCAAAATGTTCACGGCCGAGCGCTTGCCTCTTGGAATAATCTGTTAATTTCAGCACCAAGAATAACATACTCTTCCAAGAAATGCTCTTCCCGGATTGATTCCTCACCAATATGCTTAGCCAGACGTTCAGTTATGAATGTGCATGGTTTCCGGAATGCAACTCAAGAAGCTTGAACCCTTTTTCACTAAAATTTACGTAATTTTCTTTTCCTAGAACTTCGCAAAAACGTCTGCGCACATCTATCTTTCGATTTATTAACGTTGACATGGTCTTGAAGGAGTCTCTTCTGGATTAAATATAAGGGAAATAATTAATAAAATTTATGAAAACTTACCGTTTTCCACTGAAGAACGCACTTCGTAAAACACCGTCACGACACGATTTTGTCACTTGTCAAATTGCTGGAACTGGACGGCGGGCGCAGCGCACCGATAGAGCATGTCTATGTAGTAGTAGAGCCGTACCCAATAAATTAATGAGTGTTTTTGCAACAGAGTATTTTCTGTGTATAATTACCACGTATTAATTGGGTATAAATTTAAGATTGTATAATTTTCACTCAAATACATAGCATATACATAGTATATCAGGAACCTAGTATTTTTCTCATCCAAATCTACTGTATATACTCAGTATGATCTGTGAAGTCAGTACGAATAGCCGGCCGGGTAGTTTCATTTTCAGGAGAGTATTAGTGCATTTCAGTAGAAATATCTGCACAAAAGCCCCCGAAAGTTATATTTTGTGGATACTAGTGAATGCTAATCCTCGTTTGTAGTGTGTCAGGAACTGACTTGGCTATGAACTAGCTTAGTCATCTCTGGACTTTAGTCATAAGTGTGTCTAGGGCATTACTCTTCATCTCCCTCTTTGTTCGATTTCAGAAATTTATATCCATTCATGAGATTTTCATTCAAGACTCAGGAGAAATATAGTTTCAAGGACCCAATTTTGCATTAAATGATTCTTAATGATTCTTAAATGATTTTAATCAAGGATTGACGAATGATTTCTCGATTTTATTACAAATACTCAGAAGAGCGCGCAAAATTTCAACTTTAGGTATAGTGTTTGCCACGATTTTAGTGGCGCTGCTTTCCATTCAGAAATCGAATGCTGTCAAAATGATGAAAAATCCATTGAAAAATATGTTCGGTGTGCAGTGCTTTAGTTTTTTGCTATTTTGGTCACTCATTCTAAATTTTGCAGTGCTTTTTGAGAATTATTTACATTTTAAATACCTTCTTTATAATTAAGAGTTGTGGTAAATGCCCAAAATAACTTCAATGTGTGAGAAAAACAGGTGTTTTTTGGTGCCCCAAGAAGTGTTTATTGGTACCCCGGGTGTTTAGAAAAAAGCGAAAAATGCATCGTGATACAATTTTCCATTTTACGGAAAATTGAAGTGCTTCACATCATCCTTGTATACATTAATATGCAGCCTATACCTCAGACTATAACATGGGGTAAGCAACATTTTTCTAAAATTTACAGTTTTCTCAGGAAATTCAGTGAAAATCGCATCTTTCAAAAGTGTTTGGTGGTACCCCAGTTTCCCCTATATACCGTGAATAGACATATTTCGTTGCAATTTTTCATTCACTATAGGAATTATATTATATTTGTTACCCCAAAAAGATATGATAAAGAATTTCAAAGACTGAACAACAAATAATAACACAAATAATTCCTATAAATGTTATCGTTTCCAAATGAAGCAATATATATATTTTTTAACTTTTGTCTCAACATGAACTTCTAGAAGTGATGTCTAGGTTTTAAACTGCTCGAACTCCAAGAGAGAGCAGTTTTCACAAGCCAATTATTTTACAAAGCCTCACCATCCTGGCTGCAAAACGGTAAGAGATATTGACCTCCTGTTTTCGATAACACATAACACCTCAACAAATCAGCCTTCTTTAGCGAATTAACTTACCCAAATCACCCCCACCCCCCTTTCATTACCCCCAAAAACATGATTTTTCGACTTAACTCAAAATTGGCCCTAGCGATATCAATGTTTTTCGGGTATGTTGCGTAGTTAGTTGAGCTGAATATTTCGTCCTTGGACACCACTCATCGGTTAATTCGCAATATTGAATTATTCATGGTCAGAGGTCAACCACCTTCGAGGGCCTAATTTTCTGCGGATTTGGACAAGTTTGGACAATTTAACTGCTCGAACTCCAAGAGAGAGCAGTTTTAACAATCGTGTTTTTTTCAACTTCTCTCCACACCAGAAGCCATACGGTAACAGATATTGACTTCCGGTCTTCGGTGACCCCCAACAAGTCAACATTCTCTATCGAACTAACTTACCCAAATCACCCCCACCCCTCCTAAACCGTCCAAAAACAAGTCTTCTGACTTTGCAAAAAATTGGCACTGGCGATTTCCTTCATTTTTGGATATGTTTTGGAGGTAGTCTAACCGAATATTTTATCCTTTATACACCAATCACCGGAAAATTCGCCATCTTGAATTGTTGAAGATCAAAGGTCAATCACCCTGGAGGACCTAATTATCAACGGATTTGGTTAAATTTGGACTTTTTTGAAAGATCTTTTAATTCTGAACACGACTGCATCGGTCACAATCGGTGATGGATCGGGAAAGTAACGGTAATATATTTATTTTAAAAATATTGTTTTTCGCACTTTTTCAGCCTCTTGATCCATATAAAATTTAAACGGTAAGAGATATCGACTTCCGGTCTTCGGTGACCCCTCCTCAGATAACATTATCTCGAACCCAACCTCTTTAGTTTTCTCGCCTCCCCCTTCATGCGTTCCCTATCCCCCAAAAATAGATAAAAAAATAGGTTTTTCGAACTTTGCAAAAAATTGGCCCTGACGATTTCGTTCATTTTTGGGTATGTTTTGGAGGTAGTCCAGCTGAACATTTCGTACTTAGACATCTTTCACCTAAAAAATCTCCAAATTGAATTATTCAAAGTCAAATGCCTAATTTTCACCCGATTTGGTAAGTAAATTTGTTAAAAGATTAATTATTTTTTGTAACCCTCTTCTTGAACAATTTTAAACCTCAAGATGGTTTTGTGGTGATTTATAGACAAATTTAATTCGACAATTATTTTATATGAACTAGAAAAAATGTGAAAAGGTATGTAAGGCAGAGCTCTTTCTCGGGAGTTCGAGCAGCTCGCAAAGCTTCGGGAGCTTTGACACCCCTTTTTAATATAGAATAATTTTGTGTACATGCTTTAGGTATTACATGATCGTATACCATTTGTAACATTACACAAAAAAATTTGGTAACGAAAATTTTCTGAAGAAAAAATAGTCAAGAAATATATTTTACCTTGAAAGGACTATGATGTTTAAACATCATTCACTGTTAAGTGATGAACACATTCGCTCTCTTCATAGAATGCCGTCTCTGGGACCTCGTTGTTTGGAAGAGGCAAATGGCAAAGATTTTGCAGAACGTATATGCCGATGGATTTGACTCATTGGACCCTTTGGAATTCCACACTATTGAGAAAAGCTTCTCTAAAGGATCTTGGTTAAACCTTGAAATTAGGATATATTTTTGGGTCTGTTTATTTAAATATTCTTCATATAAGCCAAGTTGTTGCGGAACGCGGACACATAATTATTGTCATATTCATACAGGAAATTAAAAATTAAACTATTTGTATTTATATTGTAACGAGTGCTCATAATTTGCGCTCCATGCACTGTTTGCTGTAAGATTTCGCCGTAGTTTTCCCGCCTCTTTACTATTGCCTATCTTCCGATGTTAAAGCTCATCAGGCGCCATATTAAATTCGATAATTGGTAGCAGTGTCACGTCATCATTGACACATCAAGGTAGCAAATTCTTGTTAAGATGGGCTTCATAAAGAGTTTAGGGATAACCAGGAAGTCAGTCAGTTTCAAGCGGGCCATAAAGGCAACAAGAGTGGAAGTCAGCAGTCGAAGATCCAGCAAGGTGGAACATTGCAAGCGGAATCTAGGGCAGAAGGAGAGCGGTACGTCACAAAGATGCTCTCCTCATCGCCCCTACCAGCACCGAAGGAGGAGCAGAGAGAGGTCCCCTAACCGAACAAGCACTCCACGTCTAGTGAGAGGTCTCCCTCCCACAGGAGAACATGTGGGGAGTCATCTCCCAAACAAGTTATCCGCTCCAGTGTGGTGATACCCATGAGAGCTAGTGGCGACAGACCCGATCATCCACGGGAGTTGTTTAAAACTTGTTGATGTTCGTTTTTTTTTCATCTGCAAAGCATTTCACTTGATATTTTATACTTTGTTATTTAAAAACTGTCATTTTCTTTTAATAGGGTAAGTGTGCCAAATTCCGGCCAGCTTGCAATTCCGGCCACCTTTTTTGTTCCTCGAATTTCCATGAATTTTTGGTTTTTACATAATCCAGAGATTATGCAATGCAAAAGAATAATAAAAAATGTACCTTCGAGAAACGAGATGACGTGAAAAAGACATTTGAAGAATTCCCGAAGGGCGAGAACTATGAGAATTAAGGTGGCCGAAATAGGGCACCACAGCTATGTTTACATTTTTATTCATATTAAAATGTATTAAGAATGAAAGTAAATAAAGACGATAAACTGTCTACAAGGTTCTAAGCGTAACTCCTGAATTAGAAGGAATGAAAAAAATCAATTTCTATTAAAGATATGATATTTCAAATTTGAGACTTTGGCGCTTGCATGCAACTATGCCGAAATTTGGCACACTTACCCTACTCAAATAGTAAAGATTTTTAAATTTTGTAAAAACTTGGCTTATACGACCAATGATTCGGGATTTTCTGCCGTCTTGCCCGATGAGGTCGGTTGTGAAGTCGGCTGCAGCCGCAGATGAAAGAGAAATAAATTTATTATTCGATAAAGTACGGTCACTTCAGGGTTTTTATGATATAAATGCACGGTTTTTTGACCAGTTTCAGATTTAGTCCATTTTATTCGCATACGACGTTTCGGGGACGATTTTTCCCCTTCCTCAGGTCTACAAATTTCCAAAAACAATATTTTTTTAAAATTTGATACTTTTTACATAATTAACAATAAAAAATTAAAATACAAAAAATAATTGCTCACATGAAAATCAAAAGGACAAATCGGGTCTTGGAACAAAATTACTACCACTTTCACTTTGGAACAACTTGATACGCTCAGCATGCCGGTCAAATGCAGACTGATAGAGTATTCCGTTATCTTTTATCATTGACCCCCCAATCTGCTGCATCAATTCATTTGTTACCTCCTGGTATCAACATTGAGATGATCTCGTTCCAGGTTCTGGTCCTCTCCCTCACAGCTGTGAAACGATTCTTCTGCATTCCTGGTGATCGCTTGTTGTCGTTGTCCTATTCTTTGTGGTAAGTGAGAGTATATCGTACTGATCGTAGCTGTGTCGGTTTTTTTGTTGATGTTGTCTCTTTTTGTCATGTTGATGTATAGCATTTCGAGAAATTCCAGTTGTTTGTTTTAATCGCACTTATCAAGAAT